>NC_081840.1:80151672-80406296 GCF_963259705.1 Myotis daubentonii | reverse complement strand
GTCTTTGTTAATTTCTTGCACTAATTCACCAGGTGGCAATGCAGGAGTGACACTGGCTGCTGTTACAGATATTTCAACTCTGTGGAAGCCCGGCTGTGAGAGGCTCTTCATTCTAAACCAGAAATTGCTGCGTGCTCCCGACGGGCACACACCCAGGGGATGTGTAGCTGGCGGGGTCTCGGTAGGTAAAGGAGCTATGGATTAGGCCTGAGCTGGTTTGCTTTTGTTGTTAGTTCCTGAGTTGAAGCGCATAGATCAGCTAAGATCACTGACACAAGCTGGGGTGGACGGTCAGTCTGGTCAGCATGGTTAACTCAGATGCATGTGCTGTTACACCTCTAATCCCACACCAGTCCAATTAGTCACTGGAGCTTCACTGCCAGCCCTAGCATCACTGTCAGACCCTGGTGAGAGGCCCAGCACACCTTCTCTCAGCAGAGCCCCCTAAGCTGCCAACCTCACTGCTGTTTCACTGCTCCCCTGGTACCTTCACCCAGGCCTCACTCCTCCCCTTACCTCAAACCCGCTGGCTTCCTGCCTAACCCCACCTACTCTGTATCATTTCAACATGCTGAGAGTATGGGAGCACAAGGCCATCGGGTGGCAAGGACACTGCAGACCATGGGTCCAGGTACAAAGAGTCAGATACAACTCGGCTTCAAGTTAACTGAGCCCGGGGACAGGGGCAAGAGTCCCTGTGGGCACAGCACCCAGCTAGCCTAACAAGGAAAAATAATTGAATCGTTTAAGAGGCCTCGTGGCCCTAAGATAATGACATCAAAGCTATGTCATCTTATTGTTTGGTCAGAGACAGTTCACTTGTTAAGACAGCGTGGAGAATGCAATGAATGCAATGAATGCATCGCTTTATCCTCCTGAAAGAGTCTGCCTCCTTTGCCAGCGTGATGATGTACACGTATCGCCATATAACGCGGTTTTGTGAGACATGAGCTGTATCCTATGACTCAAGTGCATATGCCTACAGGTCTGTCTATAAATATTACACCTACAGAGGTAGACAGGGAGACGAGAGGGGGCAGGGGCGCGGGAGAGAGCTCCAGGGCGCAAGCGCATGCCCTGTGCTAAAAGGGGGAAAATCCAGAGGACTGGCTGCAGCGCAGTTTTACATACAGGCCTGTAGGAGCAGCCGGAATGTTATTAGACCATAAAAGCACATCAGGCTGATTTATGGTTTCTGATCAAGGTTTCTGCGAAAATTACTCTGCATCACCGGCTTAAGGTGACTGCTACCATTAATGTGTGGAAAATAAATGAGATGGGGAGGCTGATAGCAGAGGAAGGGAAGGAAGCGCCGAGGCAGTTTATACAGCACAGGTTCCCATTTTGTTTTACAGTGCAGAGAAGCCTGTCATCAAAATGATTGCTGTGGGGCAGGAATGGCAATTCTCGGTAATTAGATCTTATGGCATGTAGCGGGTGCTTTCTTATAGTGAAGGCACCGGGATGGTGCGATGAATTAATGCCTGCTTTCTGCCTACCACCTTCTTTTTGGTCTTCTGCTCCTGTTCAGATAGCATAGTTTAAATTTAAAAGAGAAAAGAACATTCTAACACTGTTTTTCTGACTCTATTTGTTTCTAATAGTTTTTACCTCCCCCAAGTAAACAATCTTCCGAATTTGAGATTTTGCAAAAGAGTTGATGTATGGAAATATTTTTATATTATCTGCACTGGCTTGTCCATTCCTGCCTTGTGTACAATTCATCACCAAGAAATCTCATAGATGAAGCATCCTGCAACTTGTTTCAATGTAAATAAAAGCCACATATCCCAAGATTTTCGTATAAGATAGTTGCTGGGAAAGGGATAAAACCATTTGATTAAAAAATGCCCTTCTCCTCCTTTTTCCTTTGCTCTTTTAGTCATTCTGAACTCTGGTTGAGCATTTGCTTATATTGGGTATCTCCATGCTGACTTAGAGTTGGGAATTAAAATGTATTCTAGGATTTTGACTCTATATACATGTAGAGAACCTTGCATTTGCAGTGCTTTAGATGAAACTAAGTAAATTAAAGATTTCTCAAATCTTTTTACTGCATTCGCTTCCCTAGCTCTTAAAACTTGCCCTCTAGTGTTTCTGTGTAGTATTCCACATCTGGAACAAGCTGGTGTCTGCTCTCACAGCTGGTTTTTGCTGCGGTGATGGCCATTAAGAGACATGACTTGAAGGAAACCCACAGGCCAGAGAACACTTTGTCAATCTAGGCAAGAAAGAACAAAGACTTATATTCCCCTCATTCTATATTTTCAAGGAAGTTTTTATTTTTTATTTTGGCAACAGCTCCCACTGCAAATGCCAATTTTTATATTACAGCAAGGCTACATTGAGATTTTTATACACACACACACACACCCTGGAATATTAACTGGGACAAACATTCAACACTGGTACTTCTTACACATGTTGTTAAGGATTATGCTTCTAAATCTCAAACATAGTCACCACTTACCTCCAAAATGCAGACTACAAAATGGTTTAATTGAGGCAAGGGATTCTAAGATCCATACTGCAGCTTAAAAGCTTCAAAAAAGCTTCCACTTGCATTTTTTCATTTGTTCATCACAACAATGCCAATGGATCACTAAGACTGCCGTTATGATGTCCATCTTAGAAATGGAAATGCAAGCTCAGAGGAGCTAGTGGCTGCCTAACATTAGTTCATTCACGATAGTGAAGCCAGCTCTCATTTTCCTTACCTTCAGCTAAGTAAGCTACTACAGTTTGAAATCGATCATTGTCCTGGGAGAAAATGGACTGCTATTCTTAATAGTGACTGTGCTGTGAACAAGAGGCAAGACACTAGACAAGGCTCCTAACTTCTTTGGCTTCTTTGGTTTGCTTAACTTTATGTGGGCTAGACATTGTCTATGGCACCTTCTAAAACCATTGTTTATGTTTCAAAATCTTCCTCATGAACCACACTAGTCAGGGATATAGAACCAGTCACTATCAACACCTTGAAAACAAAGAAATGGTCTACCTTCTCAATTACTGCCTCTCCCTCTCCAACACATGTATATACATATATGCCCCAACAGACACGCTACACATAGCACACATCATTCTGTTTGAAAGAGAACATTTTAGGACAAGAGAGAAGCCAGCAATTCTTAGGAATGTATGGATATCCTAAAATACCTGTGCCATTTTAAGATTAACATTTAGCTCTGAAAATAATTGCTAAACTCCATATAGAGGAGAGGGCACATCTAGAGGTTCCAGGGGGACGTGTGCCAAAGTACAGCGTCATCTGAGATGTTGCCAGATCGCTATTGCTTGATGGCAATGGCACAAGCTGAATGGATCTGATATAACTCTCCTCGTACGGGGCCATGTCCCCGTTATGCAGCTTCATTTAATTTGGAAAGAGCTACCTTTTACAGCAAAAGGTTCTACAATTTGCTGGTTTCCTCAAAAGGATTATTTACTTGATCCTCAGAAAGGTCCATTTTTAAACTAAAGGATAATGGTGGGGTGTTGGAAATGCAGCCGTCTCTGAGGATATGGGAATATTGAAGGGGGAAAACACCTTCTTGCTTTAAAAAACAAATGTTTTGCATGAGAGATGGAGAGTTGATTAATCATGGATCTTCCCCCCTTCCAAAAAAATCTACTTCAGAAATCTGTCCCCAACATGATCTTCATATATATAGTTTCTTGGATTTCTATGCCTGTTTCTGCTACAAAACTAACCAGAATTTCAATGAATTGCATTATGTTTGGTAGAGAATTTTAAGTTCCAGATATGGTAAAATTCCTTCATCAATTCTACCTTTCCTGAACTTTTAAGACCTCAAGGTCTCCAAAGGTCTCCATTTCATCTCCCTGCCCCCTGAAAGATGAAATATTTAAGGACCAAAAGGAAACCAGAAGCATTATTGAGAAAAAAGAACTATAACTTTCAGTCATAGAGAAAATATCTGGAAGGCCTCAGGGTGTGACCACACTGACTAACAGTCACAAGAAGGTGTAGGGAAAAATACAGTGCCACACCTGGTCTGAGCCCAGGGACCAGATGCTCTGAAGTCAGCCAATTACCAACAGGATTTCTCTGAGTGGATTAGAATCTCCTACTTTTGTTAATAATAATGAACACTGCATATCTGACTTCCCACAAAAAGGCACTGAAACCCACTGCCTAGCAAACAGAATGATACATGTCCTAGTGACACATATGTGCATATTTTAGAGGAAGTAGTCAGAGAGGCACGGCAAAAGATGGGGACCACCTTTCTTTCCAACAAAACTTTGTTATCTATTCTCCTTTGCCCCCAGACAACAAGCAGAATAGCTAAATTGCTTAAATCATTATTCTTTATAATACACAGAGAAGACATTATCTCCTCCCATAGAAATCCTGACTTTTCTTTCAGATAACTGGCTACAAATGAAATGCCACACTTTCTCTCCTGAAAGGAAACACATCATGGCAGGCGTGTTTAAATTTAGAGCAATGGATGGAAACAATTTGCCTCTCAGTCCTTAAAGCCCAAATCCCTAGGCCTGTACATTTCCCCAGAGAATAAGTGCTTACACAATGGCCTCATGTTTTGGCAGTTTTGCTGTAAAAATACCCAGCAATTTTTTTAAGTACAGCAATTTTGAAAATGTCCATTTATTCCAGAAGATATCATCTAGCCACCAATCAACCAAAAGAAGCAAAAGAATGACAAAGCCCTTCAATAAGCAGGTCAGAATCTTTCCCAACTATACATGATAAACATGGTTTACCCTAAGGAAGATTTCATCTTCCTTGTGTTCCTTACTCAGTTTAGTAAACTTACACAAAACTTTTCTAGCTATGTAGGTCTCATGTGTACAAGAGAAGACATCTCAAAACGCATTCTCTTCTACAGAGTATGAAGACAACTCATCACTATTACTTAATTTTTTAGGATAACCTATTGTGGCAGGTTATCATTGTTCCAGGTTGTTTGGTACAGAAATTAAACTTTACTTTTCTTCCTATTTTTTTCAGAAGTTTAACTTTAAAATTAAGTGATTCTTGCCTTCAAGGAGAAGGAAATCTATTTTTTGGCTGATTAACTTTGAGTATAAAGATTCAATAAGATCTGTTGCAAAAGAATCTGAGGAATGGTGAAGTATTATAGAAAAGGCAAAAGAGAAAGGATCTGGGTGCTTACTAAACATACTGGACAAGGCAGCGAGGAAGGAACTGCCCTGTAAACCTAAAAGGAGTTCCTGCCTGGCTCGGGAAAGGATATAAGAGAAAGAGTGAGTAAGCTGTGGTATATCAAACCTAAAAGGAGTTCCTGCCTGGCTCAGGAAAGGATATAAGAGAAAGAGTGAGTAAGCTGTGGTATATCTAGGAAAATGAGCAGCCTCGGTTAATGCCCATTTGACAAACATTGCATCTTCCTGACAGACAGTTTTGAGCATCCGGAAGCCATCTGAGAACTAGATCAACCCAGCAGATCACCCCACCATCACATGCACCAGGTGTCAAAAGGACGTCCTTTCTATTCTTTCTGGAGAGGATTTCCTTTTAGTTCTAAACTACTTGCCCAGTGATGGCCCAGCTGGAGTAATGTTTGCCCAGGTCCATGAATATGTCAGGTCTCCATTAAGCTTATCCCGTGCTAACACCCACCATTCTCCATGCACACCACTAAGACCTGGACACCTGAGGGCTCTAGTCAAGGAGCCTGGGGTCATGACATACAGGGAAGCAACAGTGATTGGAACCAGATGGAAATTCACTTGAGCTCAGGCAGTGCTCTCTTCTCTCAAGGAAGATAAGTTCTCAGAATTCACAGGTAGCCCAGCCCATTGGTCGGGATAGAGCTAGTTGGGGCTGTAGAACCAGGACTGTTTACTTGCCTAGAGTGTCTGCGTATCTCTGTATGAAACCCATTGTCATATTAGGTTGAACCATATAAAATGTCAGCCATTTTAGTCTACTAAATGGCAATTTTGTGTTGCCTAACATGATCATATAATAGTTGGGGGCTTGGGAAGCTAGCCAGTGATGGCTACAGGATTTCTATATAAGAAGGACTTTGACGTGTTATTCTGGAGGAGGCATATAAGGAGCTGCACTTGCTTAGCAAATATACAGATTTCACTTAGATTAAATGTTTATTTGAAATGCTCCCTTCCCCCCGACCTCTCCTAGTCCTCCTTGCCATGACCACTGACCCTAACCACCATTCTAGCTTTTTCTATCACATACATGACTAAAAGCCTGTGTGCCTTTTCTCAGATTTTGCCTTCAGACCCTTTTTCTTGCTATATATCTCCTCTTCTACCACAATGAGTATAACCAACATACCAAGTACTGAGATTCCCAACTCAACATATATGCTACCTATCTTCCTCAAGCATATTCCCTCAGGCTTTAAAAAACCCCAAACAATTTTATCATTAATGCCAACATCCCCTATTCTAGACTCTCTAGTTTCTCACTTTATTTGAGCAGAGGATAGTTCAATCCAAGTATCATTACATGGCTTTCAAATTCATTTTTTCTGATTGAGGTATCTCTGATTGAGTAGAGTTGTGCTCTGATTGCTCACATCACTCCTTGCCTAGCAACACAAGTGTGGAATGTTAAGTCACCTGTGATTTCCCTCACCATCCCCTGTACCTTGTTACCAAGTCCTGAACCACTCTTCCTCCACAAACCTCTCTCCCTCTTTTCTTTAAAATTAACTTAGTACTAGAAAGTGCTTTCTAAGGGCCACGCTCATTGCTAGCTGTTCCCATTTTTCCCTTCCCCTGGATGCTGCTATAGTTCAGGATCTTATTACCTTCTGCTTGGATTTCTGTATTGCCTTCCCAATTGTTTATCTTTATGCCAAACCATCTCTTACACTGCTTCCAATTTAACATTTTTTTGGTCATTTTTACATTTCATGAATCTGACCCAAAGATAAATGATTGTTTAAAAAATAAGATAGAATAAAAGAGGAAGAAAAATGAGAACTGGGATGAGGCTGGTCACAAAAAGCAAGACTGAATATGCAGTTATTGGGAAAATCACAATGCCCATAGCGTTCCAAGGTCATGACAGGCTCAGTCAGCTGAGAGCATTGACAGCACAAGAATTTCCAAGAGGAACAATCAGGTTCCCAAATTTATGCATTAGAAATAAAAATGGGAATGATAGGGTAACTCCAGAGGTCACGAAGGGTGGCCAATGCTAATCTCCTCTGGATTTAGGGGTAGAGATGCTGAGTCTATTGAAATAGTCCCTGCTTTTTATATAGTCTGGTATGAGAAGTTGGGCAGGGATGAGTTTTGAGGAAAGAAGTTAAGTAGGTCCAGTTTTGTGGAACTAAAGGAATAACACAGAGGCCAATAAACTCATGTTTCTCTGCTTAAAAACGCTCACTGGGTCTTTACTGCCTTCATCAATGAAATCCACACTATGTCCCCCAACCTACCTTTCTAGACCTGCCTTCAACAAACCCCTACATATACCAGTAACCCATCCAACCTACAAAATGCCTATGCTTTTCACGCCTTCATGGTTCTCTCTCCCTGAAATGCTCTCATTCCCTCATGTGTGCTATTCAAAATACTATCTACCATTTAATGCTGGCTCAGATCCCACCTCCTCCCCAAAGGCATTACTAAATCAAATAGATTGAATTGCTTCCTCATTGGGACTTTGCACTTGTCACGTTGAATGCCTTGTTGAAACCAGCTTCTAAGTATCTAACTAAATGCTTGCAGAAAACATACTATGCAGAAAAACAGACATTGATTTCCTTTTGTACTGGACATTATTCTACAGACATTTTGCACTCATCTAGCTCCTTATGTGAAATATAAGCTTTTTTTTTTTCAGACAGAGGCCATATATTAAATGATTAACCTTTTATGGGGCCTATCATAATGCCAAAACAGGCCTCAATCAAAACTTATCTAATTTATCAAATTATATAATTATATATTAAATTGTGTAACTCAAGTATTGAGCTTTCCCTAGACAGTGACTATAGATGTATTGACATTACAGTTCTCTTACAAATATCAAAGCCCCAAACACCCACCTGTTGAAGGAGCTGCCTCTTTTACAGAATTCCATTACATCAATATTTCTGACAATCTCCAACAGTGCTGACATATGTCTATGAATATGTCTTGATGGTCACTGCATGAATTACTTTCCAGTAAGGATCAGGCAGTCCAGGTATCACTGCCCGACTAAGGAGCCATTCAAGGCTGAAATTCTATTCCTAATTCTATTGCTGCCACTATCATTTCTGGGAGATCAGAAATCCTTCTCATTGCTTTATGAAGCAAGGATACACTTTTTTCTACATTTTGCTTTTAACTGATGTGAGTAGAGAAGGGAGTGGGAGCAAGCCCTTTAATTTGCCTACAAAACTACAAAGCTTTACAGAAGCAATAGCTTTTACTCACTGTCACAGTTAGTAAAACCATGGCTTTACCGTGCAGACTCTCTTAGTCCCACAGACTTGCCATTCATAGGTAGCTATCTAGTCTTGCTGCTGCTTTTAGTTGCCCAGTTGCCTTTAACGTTGTACCATTACTGCTGTCACCACTGCTCCCTCCAGCACTATTCCCCACCATTGCCACCACCTTAATGGTTGGAGCTGGTAATCCCATGAAATTACCAACATTGCGACTAGCCTTGCTGGAGAACTTACAGTCACTTGAGTTTATTTGATATGAAAAAGTTCTACTTAATCAATCTGCCTTATTGTACCATCATAATGTCGCTCTCCACTCATTCACCTGGGCAAAGATAATATGGTGAGAAATGTTAGCTTTACCGTCTTTTATATTCCATTACAATGTATCTCAGCAGCTCAGGGGAGGGACTCAGGTGGCTGAGCATCATCCTGTGCACCAAAGGGTTGCCACTTTGATTCCCAGTCAGGCACATACCTAGGTTGTGGGTTTGATCCCCAGTTGGGCACACATGGAAGGCAAACAATCAATGTTTCTCTTCCTCTCTCCCTTCCTCTCTCTAAGCATGTCCTCCGGTGAGGATTATAAAAATGAAAAAAATAAAAAAATTAATGTATCCTTAGCAAAGTTGTCTAAGCTTAATCCATTTCTTTTGATTTACACATGCACATACCTACATTCTCCCAGGTGCCCCTTCCATCCCTGCCTCCCATTCCTCATCCCATATGTGACTGTGTTGTGATGAGTTCTGGTATCGGCCACCTAGCTAAGCTAGAATCAATACTCCCTATCTCCCTTTGGTCTACTTTGTCTGGCTCACTTTTTCAGTCTTATTCTTTTATCACAAAATCTCTCTCAGGGGTCCTATTTCCTTTCCTAAAAAGGCTTCCATTAGAGTTATAGCAGTCCACTTGATATGTGAGTATGCCCTTGAATCTCATTGGTGGTCAGGCCCAAGTATTCTATTTTATCCCATGAAGTCTTCTATCTCAACATAAATTAGGGAATGCAAGTGATATGGGGTAGAATAAGTGGCTTTTGAGTCCTTTATCATGATCACCCAAGACATCAGTAATCACTGCATATCAGAAACTATTTTAAAAGTCTTCTAAATTTCCTGGAGAAGAAAATTTTAAAATTAACTATAACCATGCATGATTATTCAGCAGAGTTTCCATCTATATATGTGTATGAGTTAATTACTGGAAGCTAGGGAAGAACCACACAAAAGTATTGGAGGAAACAGTGCAGGGTACTCAGAGAGGGCTGACAATAATACCTGTTCATATCAGCCAAACTTTAACTTATTATTCAACAGCCAATAATGTAAAATTCACAATGACTGCATTCCAGTCAAAACATGAAACATGCAAAGAAGCACAAAAATATAATCCATAATGAAAAGAATACTCAATTTTAAAAAAAGACACAAAAGTGGTACAAATGTTAGAATGAGCAAAGGACATAATAATGGCTATTCAGCTGCATTTAATTAGTTCAAAAAATTAAGTAGGGATAGTAAAGCTATAAAAAAGATTGAAATAAAATTTCTGTAGATGGAAACTACAATATCTGAGATAAAAATTACAAAGAATGAAATCAGTGGAAGATTAGACATTGCAAAGGGAAAGACTGAAAGATTGAAAGATTGATGACCTTGAATACATAGCAATAGAACTTATTCAAATAAAACACAAATAAAAAATTTAAAATGAACAATAAGCTGTGGAAGAACTACAAGTGGCCTAGTATATGGGATATTAGAATTCCCAGAAGGGAGAGAGAGAGAGATATAGTGGAGGGAATAATAGTTATCTTCCCCCTAAATTTGAGGAAACTATACACCCACATATTCAAGAAGTTCAGTGACTCTCAAGCACAAGAAATATGAAGAAAACTATAACAAGACATATAATCAAATTTTCTAAGACCTATACCCAATAAAAAAAACTTAATAATTCCAGCAGGGGAAAAATGAAACATTACATAAAAAGAAACGGAGATGTACATAACAGCAGATGTCTTAACAATACTAGTAAGAAGAAATTGGAGCAACATTGTAAAGGACTAACATAAATAATAATAAATAATAATAGCTGTCAACTTAGAATCCTACACCTAGCAAAAATACCTTTCAAAATGTAAGCAAAATGAGGAATTTTTAGAAATACAAAAGCTGAAAAGATTTATCAAGGGAAGACTTGCACTTTAAGAAATCAAGGAGTCTTCAATCAGAAGTACAATAATATCAGATAGAAATATGGACCTACACAAAGTAATAAAATGACTACAAATGGTAGAACAGGAAAACTATATGAGATTTTCTTCTATTTAAAAGATAGCTTACTATTTATACAAAATAATAATGTAGTGTGGTATTTATAGCATGTGTAAAAGTAAAATACAACAGTAGTATGGAGGTGTAGAGAGGAGAAATGGAAATGTACTATTGTAAAGATCTTATCTTATACGTAGAGTTGCATTACATCACTTGAAGGAAAGCTGGGATAAGTTAAAGATGTATACTATAGATCTTAAAACAAAAATATTGTTATAGCTAACAAACCCAAACAAAACAAAAATATTGTTATAGCTAATAACCCCCCAAGAAGAAAAAAAGGTAAAACTTTTCAATGCTTGATTATTCCAAAAGAAAAGAAAAAAAATGTAATAAATAAAAAACAGATAACAAAATGGTAGGTTTCAATAATCATATTAAATATAAATGGTGTAAACATTCTAATTAAAAGGCAGAGACTGTCAGATTTGATATTTTTTAAAGAGCCAATGTTATACTGTCATAAAATATTGCCCTTTGTCTGCATTCATTTTCTTGTTGAAGCACACTATCATCAGCTTAACCCCTTTGCCAGAAACTGGGAAATCCATTTAGAATATGATGGGGAAAGAGTAATAAGCTTTTAGATTCATAGCGTCCTTCCCTACATGCTTTATAGCCTCCTTCTAGTCAATGTTTCTCTGACCTGAGAAAAAATGATCTAATTAATTTCAGCTGCAGTAACCTGGCATGTCACCGCACAGGCTGTGGAGGAGAGGGTTATACAGAAAATTGTCATGCCCTTGAGTGGTCCTGGTGGACTTCCATCAGCTGACAGTCCAGGGCAGTTTCCCTCCAGTCCCATCATTCTTACCAATAGTGTCCTAACTAGCTTCCTGGCTCTATTCAGACACCTCTTCCTGCCCCACATTTCTGTTAAGAGAGAGAGAGAGAGAGAGAGAGAGAGAGAGAGAGAGAGAGAGAGAGAAGAGAGAGAGAGGGAGAGAGAGAGAATAATGAATAATATTGTAATAACTAATTATGGTGCCAGGTGGGTACTGGAAATATTGGGGAGGGGCATTTTATAAAGTAGATGATTGTCTAACCACTATGCTATACACCTGAAACTAACACAAAATAATATTAAATGAAACTATAATTGAAAAACAAAATTAAAAATATAAATTTTTTAAAAAGTACAGGTGATTTGGAATTGTGTGTGAGCCTCCACAGAGAATTTTTGACAGATGCTCATACCATACCTTTGCCCTACATTGTTCTCCAAAGATGATATGCTAGTTTTCCCTCCAGCTTTTGCTTTATTTGCTTCTTCAACCTACTTCACCCCATCCCTACATGTACTCTTCACCCCATTCCTTCATAACAAGAAAAATGCCCAATAGTTTTTCAAGTCTCAAAGCATTATTTCTTCAATAAACGTTTTCTGACATCTCTCTCCATTCCAATCCCAGCATAACTCATTTTATGTCCTCTGTACACTAACCATATTTTCTTATGTTATAGCACCTATAAAATGTTGTTACTTTATTTGAATAAATATCTTAGGCTTTATACAACTTTCATTCAAGACCCAGCACAGGATATCTCAGTCTTGGCACTGTTGACATTTTTGACAGACAATTCTTTGTTGTGGGCGATGGGGCTCTCTGGAACTATCAGATGTTTAGTAGCATTCCTGGCCTCTGGCACTAAGTAGTACTCCCACCTCAGCCATTACAATAAAAAAAAAATGCATCCAAACATCGTCAATGTCCTCTTGGGGAAAGATTCCCCTGGTTGAGAATTACTGGCCTAATAGGTCTCTGGGCACAAGAAAAGCATGTGGAATAAAAATATGTAATTTTTTAGGGGTGACAAGCAACATCAGGAAAAGGTACAACAACATCTCCCATAATTACCTTTGAGAAGAGAGGTATGTGGTGGGTAGGGAATGGGCCAGGACAGAGGCCGCAATGCTGGACCTGTAAGAAAAAAAAGAAAGAACCCCATGTGGAATCAAAGCAGGACCGGAAACATGATTGTGTCTTCTCTTCTGTTCTCTCTACAGGAAAAGGCCCAGCTAATGAGTAGTGGAAACAAACTTTGAACTCTGGTCCTTATCCTTCACTGAGAACAGGGCTCTGGATTTCCCAACATAATGCTTGGAGCTGGCTGATCTGAAAGCATATACAGAGTGGGGCAGGAGTGTGCTCCAATGTTCTCACCTAAAATGCAAATAGATTTTACTGGTTCACACAGGTGAACAGTGGTTAGGCATTTCCCTGAAACTGTTTGCTGCCCTTGTGGGGACCTGGAAGGAGTGATGAACACTTCAGTTCAATGGAATGAAATGAGGTGGGAGCCCTTCCCCCCTCTCCCCTCTGGATCTAGGCACCAAGATTTGGAAGACTCTGGCAGCAAGGACTAGAGAAGGATTTGGAATTCAATAAGCAGTTGGGTGGGGTTTTTTTTGGTTTTGGGGGGGTTGGGTGGGTGGGTGGGGATTGTTGTTTTTTTTAGGACAGGTCAAATATATTTTTGCACTGAAATAAAGAACATGTGAGAATCATAATAGAAATGCAGAAATCACAAATAGCAAAGCTGATGCCAACACAGCAGCAGTACAAGAGATCAGCAGAGACATGACTGAATGTTAAAAATAAAACAGGTCTGAACAGACATACTGAATACAGGGATTTTTGTTTGGTTTGGTTTTTAAAGCCAGTGTAACAAATGATAGTAACAATAACTTTGGCAGGCTGCTAAAAAGCTCTAAAAAATATTCTCTCTTCCCTAGCAAAAATAATATTAAAATGAAATTGGAATAGTTATTTCCCCTTTTAACACAGCAGGGATCACTGACAGCAAATAAACCTGACAATGCTCCAATGAGAGACCTACTGATCCTGCTGAAAACTGACCATTGTTATTAGCCACAGGATGCAGTAAATGCCCAAGCCATGCTTGAGAACAGTCTTCTACCTCTGCCTTCCAAATGCTGTTTCTTTATTCCTTTAAATCTTAAAGGAGGATATTAAACAGAAAGTTCTTCAACTATTCTCTCTCTCTCCCCTCACCCTACCCCAACCCCCACTGCCAGAGGTAAGTAGACCCAACATTTAGCAAAAAGATTAGGCTACAGATGCGGAAAGACTTACCAATTAGGCAATTAGTTTTATTCAGCACCTCCATTTGTCAAGAATTTGTATCAGGTTCTGTAAAAGTAAAAAGAGAGAGAAGCCGCATAAACATTTTTTTTCTTGAGCTTGAACGTTGTTCAAGAGAACAATAGGCCCATGAAGCAACCACATGTTTACAAAGCAGGCTGCTTAGATCAGAGAGCAGAGGCAAAGGAAGCCGGAGAATCTTCAAGGGGCCTCAATCAAGGAAGGAGGCTTTCAAGAAGAATGCCTAATTGTTAAAGGGTGCATGACAGACACTTAAAAGCAGAACAGACCCTCATCAACCTGAGAGAAAATTAGATTTAATCGCACTTGAAATCAAAGGGGTGAATTAAAGGGCATTAATATGGCTGCACTTATAGCCGTGAGAAAGTGGCTCAATCTCTCTGAGCCTCGCTTTTCTCATGTATAAAACGTTGCAGAACTAACTCCTTTTCACAGGTTGGTTGTGAAGTTTAAGTGAGGTAAAGCACTTCGCGCACAAACAGTGTAGTTGTTACTATTATTGCAACGACTTTCAGAACCATGAACTTATAGTTATGGCAGACAAAATGAACCAAATATATCAAAAACCCTTGTCTCTTGATAGCACAAGTAGAGGTTAACTAGTTTCCTTCTTTTACATTTCTAGATTTTCTACATTTTATATAATAAGCATATATTATGTTATAATCAGTAAAACAGCACTTAAAAGAACAAATTTTAAATTTAAATTTATTGAATGAATTATTTGGCAAGATAATAAATGTTAATCCAGCTCACATAATCAAGTGACTTTTGAATGTACAAATCCTTGATTATATTGAATACTTAGATTATGCCAAACATTGTCCTAAGTCACATACAAAAATGGCAAAGCACGCTCCTGGTCTGCAGGGAGGTTAGTGTTGTGGGTGACTATGTCCTATCCTCCGTCTCTTTATAAAAGCAGCCCAAATAAATGGCTGCTATGTATACACACCTGCATTAAAAAAGCACCAATGTTTAATTGCTGAAGGTTCGAGATTGGGAACTGGATTATGTAAGTTCAAGTCCTAGTTAATATTCAGCAAATATTACTTGACTGCCTACTGTGTGTTGGGAATTTTTCTAGGCATGAGGAACACAGCAGAAAACTAGTGAGTACATAGCCTTTGGTATTTTTTTTCTTCCCCCATTTTGATACCTTTCCAATGGGAAGTAATAAATGAGAAAACATATACTGTCCCATATAAAACATACACACAGCACCCTTCTGTATGAATCTTTCCCAACAGAATGCAAACATATTGGTTAATCTCTTATTTGATTCGATATCTACTGGTAGTTACCAACTCACTTTCCTCTGACTTTATTTTTTTAATATATTTTATGGATTTTTTACAGAGAGGAAGGGAGAAAGATAGAGAGTTAGAAACATCAATGAGAGAGAAACATCAGAAACATCGATCAGCTGCCTCCTGCACACCACCCACTGGGGATGTGCCCGCAACCAAGGTACATGCCCTTGACCGGAATTGAATCCAGGACCCTTCAGTCCACAGGCTGACGCTCTATCCACTGAGCCAAACCAGTCAGGGCATCTCTGACTTTTTATTGGCTACTCTGGAGTAAGAGTTGTCCATACTCACTGTCTGGAATTCCTCCCTTCCCATTTTCTATTGAACCCACTCCAAATAATCATAGACCTGGAAACTGCTTTTGTCAACAGTCTCAGCTAACAAATACTATGCCTTTGTGCAGATTAGAAAACGGTGCCTCTCAGGTGGATGAGTTAAAATAGCTGTGCCCTCCACGTGGATGTAGCCAGGGTGCTTCACTAGGACTCACCCATTAAGGGCACCTTTGTATAAGGGATAATCAGCATGTGCAGAGTAGTCCTGCTTCTCATCACTACCAGTGACTCTCAGGTGGTTAAAACTCTTAGCCATTATAGTTTCAAATATTGTTTCTATCCCATTTTCTCTCTCATCTCTTTCTGATACTGATGAGGAAAATAAGACATTTTCTTTGGGGGGGAGGGGGGGGAAGGAGAGGGTACCAGCCTGACTCTGTACCTAGTTAATCAGTATACGTTATATACATTCTTGTTAGCCTATAATCAAGTCACTGCCCCTTCCTTAATTATCTGGTCTTGCAAGACCTATTTACCTAAATACTCCCATTTTACAGAGGCCGTAAGCCATGAACAATACATAACCCCTGGAGGGCGTTATCAGCACTGGCACCAGGCCAGGCCTTTAGGTGTGGTCTCACACTCCCCGTCCCAACACATGGGGCTTGTTGCAAAGCCCGCGAAAGGTCCGGACGTCTGATCCATATTTAGGGGGCAAAGAAACCAAAGGGTATAAAGAGAAAGCTCCCCCCACATCGGCTCGCTCAGGATTTGGAAACAGGCTTGCCTGAGTCACCGTACTAGTACATCTGGAAATAAATGGGTTTTTCCTGTATCTCCGAGTACTCCTGTGTATTTTTCGGTCGTCTGGTAAATTCTGTAACAATACTAGAGTTATACAAATATTAAAACATTTGTCTGTATTCAGGTCCTGTATGTTTTATCTGTTGTTCTTTTCTTTTGTTTTCTATTTTTCAGTTCGAGTATTTTTTCAACTGCCCTTAATCATGTCTTTTGCTTTATTCAAGTGGATGTCAAAATTCATTTAAAATCTTGAATATTTTAGTGCCAGAATATTTATTCCTGCTATAGTTTTTAATTACTTAATAAAATCCTCTATCTTTTTGTAGTTTTTATCAACCTTTTCTCCTATTCCTTTAACTTAATTGTAGTAGTTACTTTACAGTTTTTGTCTTTCAAGTCAATATCTGAATATATGCATGTCTGCTTCTATTGATGATTTTCCCCCTTAATTCGTTTTTTCTTACCTCTTCACATGTCTTTTACATTTTTTACTCTGAACTATATATCATATATAAAATTTAAAAAGTCAAAAATTGATATAATTATCTCCAAGAAAGAATTTCCTTTTTTCTGTGTTTTGCAGATGAGTTGAGAAGCTGATGCCAGCAATCCTATCAGGAATTGAACTTAGCCAAAGCTGGATTTTAGCTTTCAGTAGAGTCATTTCACCTCTAGTTTCAAGTGTCTCCAGGAGATTTGTCATCTGCATGTTTCAGGCCTCTCTCTTTAATAGGACTCTTTCTTCCAAGCACCATGAGATTGTGGGGGGTTTTTCTCTCTCTCTGTAGCCCAGCCCCTGGAGGTCCACATGCTACTCTATCACTCAAATAGCCTGTGGAGAAAATATGCCAGGAGTTTGGGATCCCTCTAGATTCCAACCTTTCACTAGCTCATGTGGCCATCAAAAATGTTGCCAGTTTCTCTTCCCGTTGAATCCTTCTCCCCAGCCCACTGAGACATAGCAAATTCCCCATGGAAGAAAATATCTCGTGAACAAAATTCATCAAGGAAAGCTTCTCCATCTCTAGAATTTTAGTGCACATGTTTATTTTTTTCTTCTAAAGCTCTTCTATGTCTGGGAAAATATAAATTGTATAAATACTCTGGTTTTTCTTTTCTCAGTTGTTTTAACAGGAATTATAGTTTGTCACTACCCGTTAATATCATAATTACCAGTGGAAGTAAAATTCTGTATTTAGGCTTTTAATTGGTTAAACCTAAAGGTAGGGCTTTATATATATCACTGTTAAGCTTTAAGTCCACTGATCAGACTATTAAGTATTATGTTATTGAAAACATTAGAAATTATTGTCAGTTCTGTCTCAAGTAATACTTTGATTAGCATATCATCTCTATCTTCAATCAATAAAGTACCTAGGACTAAGTTATATCGACTAGGATTAACTACAAATCCTTCTAGTGAAATAGAAAACTTTGTTTACATTGATAAATCCATCAATTAACACTCCTTAAGCAAATATTCAACACTATTTAGATCATTCTTCATTAATGCTCATGTCATTTCTTCGCTTACAAAAGAAACTGTCAATGGGAGTTAAAGGAGGAAAGACATTCTAAAGTAATTGTGGCAGACTTGCTTAATTTCCCCCAAACACCTAAAGTAGCAGTAGTAAGTTGTTTTGAAGTTGGTAATTTACAAGTTAAAATTATAACTCTAAATAGCTGTAATAGCAGCTTAGAAGTGATAATATATTATTCAGAATATTTAAAATCACTACAAGCTGAATAGATGAAGCATCCATCTTAAATTTGAAAGCATAAGTCACTGAAGAAAATAGAGGTTTTGAATCTGAGCCATAATAGAAATTCTAATAAAAGAAATCAGCAAATAAATGAACAATGCTCTGGAAATGGCATTTATAAGAAAATGGTAAGAAAATAAACTTTTCATCTATACAAACATATTTTTTTAGTTTCATAGTTATACACCAATTTTTAAAATTTTGATTATGTTGTTTTTCAAAACAAACATATTTTAAACTAGGCTTTTAACCCTATTTATGCAGGGTTTTTAACACTGTGCATTAGGATCACCCAAATGCTTTTGTTTTAAAGTCCATGTGGTGCCTGAGCATTGTTTTTTAAACTACTAATATCAGAACCCAAGTAAATGGTTAAAGACTTTTTAGAACAGTTTTAGGTTTACAATAACATAGAGTGGGAGGCACAGGGATTTCCATATATCCACAGCCTCTACATATTCACAACCTTTCCATTATCAATATTAGTACATTTTTAAAATAAAGAATTAACCTACATTAATATATCATCATCACTCAAAGTCCATAGTTTACCTTAGGGTTCACTCTTCATGTTATACATTGTATGGGTTTGGACAAATGTATAATGACAAATATCCATCATATCCTATATAAGAAAAGGCTAATATGCAAATCGACCGAACAGCGGAATGACTGGTCGTTATGATGTGCACTGACCACCAGGGGGCAGATGCTCAATGCAGGAGCTGTCCCCTGGTGGTCAGTGCTCTCCCACAAGGGGAGCATCACTCATCCAGAAGCCCAGCTGATGGCTGGCGAGCACAGCGGCAGTGGCAGGAGCCTCTCCCACCTCTGCGGCAGCACTAAGACTGTCCAACTGCAGGCATTAGCCTGCTCGCCCTGGGAGCAGACCTAAGCCATCAGTCGGACATCCCCCAAGGGATCCCAGACTGTGAGAGGGCGCAGGGCAGGCTGAGTGACTCCCCGCCCCCAAGTGCATGAATTTTGCACTGGCTAATATATGGCTAATAAGCTAAGTGTCCGTCTGGGTAATGAAGTCAAATAGCAATGCCTGGCTTCCTCTTCCTAGTGACTAGCCTCCTGGGAGTTTCTTCAGCTCAGGAACACCCAAGTGGAAGCATTTTACACCGTAACCAAATGTCTGTGAAACATTTTTCCATGCCGCATCTCATTTGATCCTCACAGAAATCCTGAAGTAGGCAGATAGGAGACTCAGTGGAGTCCTTTTTTTTTTTTTTTTTTTTTTTTTTATTAGCTTGAAAACAGAGATTTAGAAAGCTTAGAAACTTGACTTGACTGAAAAGTAGTAAGAAATGGTGGAACTTGAAAATGACTTCAGGTTTTCTCACTGCACAGAATACAGTCAAACACTGCTGCAGTTAAATATTTTGCCCTTTGTTCTCCCTGCCTGATGTACAATAATAATCTGCTTCGTGTTGATATTTACTGCTGTGTTGCTGACAATTACCTGAAAGAGATGTCGGGGTGCTTCACTGGGCTGGAAAAAGTTTAGCTAAATCAGAAAGCAGGTCTAATTAAGCACTGACCACTAAATCTATAAAAGGCTAAGTTGACTTGAGCATGTGCAATACATGCAGGTGTGTGTTTCGATCTTTCATTGTCGATCATGAATTTGGTTGACACTTCTATTATAGAGAAAGGGAGAATAGCGATATTAAAATATTTCTTTAATTAATTTTCTTTCAATGTGCATGAATTCATGCACCAGGCCATTAGTTATAATATAATACAGACTATTTTGATTGCCCTACAAAATCCTCTGTGATCTGCCTATTTATTTCTCCCCCATCCCATCCTTGGAAACCAATGATCTTTTTATCACTATGGCTTTGCCTTTTCCAGAATGTCATATAGTTAGTATCATACAGTATGTAGCTTTCACAGGTTGACTTCTTTCATATAGCAAAATACATTTAAGTTTCCCTTATGTCTTTTTATGTCTTGATAGTGCATTTCTTTTTAGTGCTGAATAATCTATTGTATGAATGTATCACAATTTACCCATTCACCTACTGAAGGACAATATGGTGCTTCCAAATTTTGGCAATTACTAATAAAGCAGCTAGAAACATGTGTGTGCTGGTTTTTGTGTGGATGTAAGTTTTCAGCTCCTTTGAGATAATACCAAGAAGAGCAATTGCTGGGTCATATGATAATGATATGTTTAGTTGTGTAAGAAACTGCCATAGTGTCTTCCCAAGTAGCTGTGCCATTTTGCATTCCCACCAGCAATGTCTGAGAGTTCCTTTTGCTTCATGTCCTTGTCAATATTTGGGTTGTCAGTTTCTGAACTTTGGGCATTCTAATAGCTGTAGTGTGGTATCTCATTTTAATTTGCATTTTCCTGATCATATATGATTTGCAGCATGTTTTCATATGATTATTTTCCATCTGCATATCTTTAGTGAATGTCTAGCTTACTAATTATTTCTTTCATGGATCATGTCTACCCCAGTGGTTTTTAGACTACAGATTGTTTCCCACTAGTAGATAGTAAACATTTATGAAATCACAATCAGAATTTCTAAAAGAAAAAACATAATTAAATATATCAAACAATTATATTTGGAGAAACTTGTTTTTATTATATAGAAATATAGATATACACACATACTTATACACACACATACACACAAAGAGGTATTGTAGAGGGTAGAAAATATATTGCTCACTATGGTTGTCTTCAAAATATTTGAAAGTGTATCTCAGCATTCACAGGCAAAACATATCAATTTACTTATAGCAAGGCAGTATATGGTGCTTGGCCTTGGTTATACCCACCCAAAAGTGGGTAGGTGTTAATAGGTAGACCTAACATATAGCACCTAGGCAGGCAAGTTTGATACTTCCTAGAATATTTTTTTAAGTATGCTATATCTATATATATATATATATAGATATATATATATATAAAAGCCTAAGCGACCAGCTGACTGGCTGACTGGCTGACCGGCCAACTGTCTCACTGGCTGATTGGCCAGTAGCTATGACACACACTGACCACCAAGAGGCAGATGCTCAGTGCAGGCACTGCCAAGAGACAGCAACTTTGCAGAGTGCCCTCTCGCTCTCTGGGACCCCTTGGGGGATGTTGGACTGCAGGTTTCTGCCCAACATCCACAGGCCAGGCCAAGGGTTCCCACTGGTGCATGAATCCGTGCACTGGGCCTCTCATATATATAATATATATCCACCCATCATCACTGGAACTGCTATAGCATTGGACTACTTAGGCTCTGAAAGAGTCCTACTCCCACATCAGCTCATTTAGTCATTAGTCCCATTAGTATATTATCTTGTCTTCCTTTTAGACTCTGACTTTATATCTCAATTTCATTCATTTTATCTGACCTTCCTGGATTTGATAGCCTGGAGTTTTATTCCTTGTATATACTTGGTTTTATTTCTTTGTTAACCCATTCTGAATTTATTGATTATACGTTGGCTAGTTCTCCAGCTTATACCCAAATCCTTTAAGCATTCATTGTTGGTCAACTTCCTCCCATTGACACACACAGGTTATAGGTTCAGAAAATCCTACCCTCACCACTGTTGATTATTGCTGTTTTACAGAATACATATTCCCCCTCATATTTAGATACTAGGCACAGTTTTCCAAGATGTGGCCAACTTCATTCATAGTTTGGGCATGTAGAATAAAGGTATAAGATGAAACAGCACAACTCTCTTGATTAATATATGTTAGAAACCTATAATCCAGCATCTGGAGGAAACTAGCAAAGACAACGTAAGATAGTAGAGAGAGAGAGAGAGAGAGAGAAAGAGAGTGTGTGTGTGTGTGTGTGTGTGTGTGTGTGTGTGTGTTTGTCTAGTAGTTAGAGAAGAGGCACAATAGGTTGGCTTCTGGAACCTAATCATAATGGGATAGAGCAGAATTATAGTATTGTAAGTTGGACCACACAGCCATGTGACAATATAGGTGGTGAAGGTGGTGGGAACTGGGTTCAGGAGTTCTAACATGGGACTTCTTATAGAATGTGTCCCTAAGGGAATGGTCTGTGACTCATGGGAAGTATAAAAATGATAGAAAGTCAACTGAACAAGAGCCTAGAAGTTATCACTTGAATTACAATTACACATTAGACAAACAAGAAGCATGGCCTCATACCAAAGTTTAACAAACACTAGATCAGAACTCCCCACTGCTTTCTGTCTCTGCTTAAAGCCCAGACTACACCACAAACAGATATTGATGTAAATCATAGGTTATACAATCAAAAGGCCCAATTATGTAGAATTGAGTTGGGTAGGGCAGAGAGATAGCATAGACCAGGCAAATACGTCAGGGGCTAGTGACACAGAGAGAGGACACTTTTCTGAAATGAAATGCCAAGAGGTTGGGTAGGTGGAAAAAAGTTGTGTTGCCTTAAAGCTGGGAAGTGGAGGAGAAAGAAGAGTCTGTGCTCAATAGTCTCTCTAGAACTAAGAAGTACTTATGAGCAAGATGCTGGGTCCAATATCACCTTGTTTTATCATCTTGAGCAGACCACTTATTATCTTATCAGGCCATTGATTAGATGATGAAGGCAAAAGGAAGTTGGGAACTGAGCTAATTAATAAGTCAAAGATCAGAATGGATAAGATAAGCGTCGGCTGGTGAAAACTGGAGGCTAACTTAAGAGCAGAAAATGCAATGCTGACATGTTACAGAGCAATGACTTCCTGTCTTAGAACTGAGAATCCCCAGGGAGTCCCTGAACTATTGTTAGGAATGTTCAGATCCATATGCATTCCAGACATTTTCAAATGATAATATGCTTACATATATCGCTACTCTTTTAAAAGTCTATAGCATTATAAGATTAATCAAACACAACTTAATTTAAAAATGTATTGTTTAATTGAATTCATTGGTCTATTTTTATTATGCATTTTCTTAGTAATTGCAAATACTAATATATAACTACCATCAGATATTGGTTTGAGAAAATGTTTGATGTTAGAAAATACTCCTCAATCACATAGAACTACTGCTTTAGAAAAAAAGGCAGTATCACCCCCAAAGAGGAAGCACCTAGATTGGTGGGGGTGGAGTGAATGCACTGGAGTAAAAGCAGAGAGAACTCAGGCTCTGTAATCAGTTCAGATCCCTTTCTGCACCATTTCCTAGCTGTGGGATCTTGGGAAAATTATTTATCTTTCCTTGGCTGTTTCATCCATGCTAAAACAGTTATAGTATTATCCAAATATAGTGTTGCTGCAAGGATTAAAGACAATGTATGCAAAGAATCTGGCACATAATAGTTACTCAATAAATTGTAACCTTTATAGCTACTTCAAAAGAGAAGGTAATTAATACTGAGAAAGTAATAAGATTCAATAAAGTGAAAGTAAAGAATGCTGTCAAATTGGTAAAAGAAATGTAAAAGTAGAGTCAAAGTATACAGATAATTGTATTCCCAAATCTGCCACTAAGACGGTGAATAAAAATAAACTAGAGGTGGCTGGTCCCCCCCCCCCCCCACATCCCCCCACCCCCCCGCCGATCGGTGGCCAATTGGGCCAGGCAGGCTGGGGGAAGGTACGCGGGAGATTCCTTGGCTGCCCCCCCCCCCCATCCAAGTGGGGGGATGGTCAGGTGCGGGGTCAGCAGGAGGGATGGGCCATGAATGGTTGGCTGGCCACCTCTGCCCCCTGGTCGAACTCCTGGTCGAGGTGACAATTTTCATTTTAGCCTTTTATTATATAGGATTACTTAACATGTGGATTCCAGTTGCTTCCTCAGTAAAATGAAGTAGCTGAACTCATCTTTAAAAATCCTATGGTTTTCCTATGGTTACTTGTAGGGAGAATAAGAATGTGAATCCCAGACACAGGAGCTGGTTTAGCTGTTGAATAATCACTGCACACTCCAGCTTCTTGATCTCTGGGCCAGCTTCCCACACCACACAAACACACACTCCCACGAAGGTCTTACAGAACCTAGAAATAGGGACCTAGCCCACAGCCAGCCAGGTTACATCCAAATACAGCTCCAAGATTCTCTCTGAGTCAGGTGTGTGATTTTAGAAATAATTTCCCAGTCATTCTTGGTGATTATTTTCATGTTACAATAAACACCTAACCACAACCTGTTGCATCTCCTAAATACTATGAAATTATTGTCTCCAGTCACAATCCCCATTCATTTCCACAGTGTTTGCTTGCTTACTTCCCTTCCACATCCTCTCTCCTTCCACACCTACTTCTCCTTGCTTTACAATACATATAACTCTCCCTTACTGATAGCTGTATAAAAATAATGCTGTGCAATTGTAGCATGAAAATAACATTGTAAAAATATACCATGAGTTGTGCAAGCTCTTACTTAGGGATTTTTATCTAATTCCCAAGTTTTATTTCGGTGAATAATGTCTCCAACACAAAAATATCAACTTATATATATCTTTATGCATTCATGGTTTTATATCTACAGGATAGAGTCTCACTGTATAGTATTTTTGTTTGAAATATGTGTTTTTAATTTTAATAACTATTGCCCAATTGATTTCCATGAGGGCCTGCAATAATGCATACTGCCAGCATTAATATCTGAAAATGCTTTTTCTATGCTCCTCACCAGCAATAGGAGTTATTATTTTTATAATCATTGCCAGTATAGTGGATGTATAATAAGTTCTCAATATTAGTTTACTTTGATTTCCCTGAAAATTGGATACAGAGGGGGCTGAATTTATTTTCATATATGTATTTGTGATTTAAATTTGCTCTTCTATGAAATTACTGTTTATAATTTTTGCTTCTTTTTCTACTAGGTGTTTAAGAACTTTTTATATGTTATAAATGGTTGTCATAAACTTTGTATATACTTTGAAAATATTTTCTCAAAATAGTGTTTATCTACTTGATTTGCTTTTGCCAAAATATTTTTTTTTACATAGTTAAATATGGCTATATTGTCTTTTAAAGTTTCAGTATTACCTTTTTATTTAAAATTTTCTATCTCAAATCCCATTTCTTGAAATATTATAACATTTTAAAAAAATATTTCAGTTATAATGTTGCTGAAATTTCTTTGGATATAGAGTGAAACAGAGGTTCAAATGTGCTTCTTTTCAGGTGTTTAACCATTTGGCCAGTACCATTTATAAATTGAACCATTCTCTTCCTTCCAAGTTGATTGCTTTGTAACTTATTAAATTTGCATGATTACTAGAAGGCTAAGTTAATACTATCTTGTTTTTATAATTGTGACTGGATGCAGTTAGACTTTCGTATTCAGTTCCTCACTCCCTCTTGCCATGTGACCTTGCAGTGTACAGGAGTGGACAGAGTACATTCCCCACGTCCCATTGATGGGCCTGGCCATGTGACTTGTTTTGAACAATAGGTGGGCAGATGTGACAGTGTGCTATTTTCAAGCCAGGAACTTGTCCTCCTGTTAATCACCCTGAGAAGAACATCCCCACATGATTAAAGAAGCATGTAAAGACAGACCTGAAACCACCCAGAAATCTGGATTCAAGCCCAGTCAATACAATCATGAGGATAAGCCATTCTAGCCAACCTGCAGACTAAGAGGAAAAAATCCTTACTGCTGTAGAGTTTTAAACTATTTGCTATGCATGGCCATAGCAACAAAATATGAATGATACAGCATGACTATAGTCAGATTTAATATGTAGTAAGGGAACCCATACCTATTGTTTTCATGCATCTTTAGCCCTACTCAGATATATATTCTTTCATAGGAAGTTAATATTATATACAACTCAAAGGTTAAAAAATTAAGTTTCTATTATAATTATATCACATGTCTTTTCATTTAATTTAGATTTTTTTTATTTTCTGTAAAATAATTTTACAGTTTTCTTGAAGTGAGTTCTTTATCACATGGTTTGTCTCTTAGAAATGGATTACTTCCACAATTATATTTCTGGCTTGCTATTGCCAATAAAGATAAAGCTAATAATTTCTCCTAAGGTTAATAATTTTTAACCCTATCAAATTCCCATATTAAACCTACTAGTTTTCCTTTCTAGAGTATTGAATTTGAAGGTATCCAATCATACAATCATATCAGTAGAATAAAAGATCATATCTCTCTTTTTCATAGTAGTTATTAAAATTAATTTTATTGTCTTATTGTGGTCAATGTAACACAAAGTCTTGGTTGACAGCTTAATGGAAGGCAGCAAAATGGCAATTTGGATGAGGAGTTAAAGACATAAACAGGAGTGTTATGAAAAATATAAATACATTATTATATTATAACTAGTGGCCCAGTGCACAAATTTGTGCACATTGAAAGAAACTTAATTAGAAGAAATATTTTAAAATCATTATTTGCCCTTTCTTTATAATAGAAGTGTCAACCAAATTCACTATCTGCAATGACAGATCGAAACACACACCTGTGATTGGTGCCAGCGAGAGCTTTATATGTATTGCACATGTGTGAGTCAAGTTAGCCTTTTATAGATATAGAATAAACTTGCTTAATTAGACCTGCTTTCTGATTTAGCTAAACTTTTTCCAGCCCAGTGAAGCACCCCAACTTCTCTTTCAGGTAATTGTCAGCAACACAGCAGTAAATATCAACATGAAGCAGATTATTATTATAGATCATGCAGGGAGAATGAAGGGCAAAATATTTAACTGTAGCAGTGTTTGACTATATTCTGCACAGTGAGCAAACCTGAAGTCATTTTCAAGGTCCACCATTTCTTACTACTTTTCAGTCAGGTCAAGTTTCTAAGCTTTCTAAATCTCTGTTTTCAAGCTAATGAAAAGAAAATAGGAATCCATCGAGTTCCCTATCTACCTACACCAGAACTTCTGTGAGGATCAAATGAGATGAGGCATGGGAAAACACTACGTAGACATTTGATTAGAGTGTAAAATGTTTGCACCTAGCTATAAAGCAAGTCATGTGCCTGAGCTGAATAAACTCTAAGGAGGCTAGTTGCTAGGAAGAGGAAGCCAAGCGTTGCTATATGATGTCATTACCCAGCACCCACAGCCACTGTTCCTGGATGGATTGGGCTGTGGGCCACATTTTACACCATGGGGTCTCGGCAGCATTGGCTGCAATTTGGTGAGCTGTCAATCTGGGGTGGTAGCAGGGCCTGTGTCCCACTTGGGGGAAGCCAAGTGTTGCTTTGTTGGTGCCAGGTCCATGGTGTTGTTTCTCTTTAAATGGCCAGTGCATGCCATGGTAGCTTCTGCATTGAGCATTTGCCTCCTGGTGGTCAGTATGCATCATGGCTACCGGTCGGACAGACACTTAGCATATTAGCCATATATATATAGATTGAGTATAAAACTATTTAGTAATGCTGCAAGGCTAGAGTTAAATTGTGGGTACTATTATAGACATTTAAAAATAATCAAAGCATGGATTTAAAAAAGAAAAATATTTTATTGTCTACCACCAAGTGGTCTCCTAGGATAAGCCATATTAATTACCAAAAGCCATGTGGATCAAGTGCTTGTTTCTCTAGCCCTTTGATTTTGATATTTGATAATACTTTTCTTTAGAAGCAACCCTGTTCTTTGGGGCAGGAAAAACTCAGGATGGGCATAGAAAATGCTATTGCTAGAATACAAAATTGCTTTTTTAATAAATTTTTTATTATTATTAAATTCACTTAAATGAAACATAACTCACCCATTTTCCCCAAGCCTCACTCCTTGACTCTTACAACCACCAATCTGTTCTGCGCCTCTATCAGCCTGGGTTTTTTGTTTTGTTTGTTTGTTTGTTTATTTCAGATTTTACATATTAGAAAGATCATACAATATTTCTTTTTCTCTGATACTTTTAAAATACCTGAGGTGATGCTAAAAATACACATATCTAAAGGGTTTACACTGGCCAATTATAATAACATGACAATCAAAAGAAAAATAAAAATTCTGGTTGACTGGAACAGGTTGTGTTTGGC
The DNA here is from genome assembly GCF_963259705.1 of Myotis daubentonii. Lineage (NCBI taxonomy): Eukaryota > Metazoa > Chordata > Mammalia > Chiroptera > Vespertilionidae > Myotis > Myotis daubentonii. Next base: position 80,378,322 of record NC_081840.1, on the reverse strand, counting down.
AAAAGCCATTCATCTAGAATGATACTCAAGAAGGAAAAATAGATAAACGTTTTTAAAATTGCTGAATTTATATAGTTTTAATGAAAGAGTATTGATCTGTGAAGGTCTTCTGTTTATTCTATTAAGTAGATATTTGTTTTTAGAGAATAGATAGACATTTTCTCTACCACTAAGTAGCTCGAATAGAGAAAACTGGAAATCTAGACTAAATAATTTCAGAGAATTTGGCCTCCAAAATGGGCATAATCTCTACAAAGAAAATTTACATTACATCAAAGGAATATGAAAAATAAACAAATGAAAAAGCATGCTGTATTTTTATAGGAAGACTCAACGTCATAAAATTATCAACATTTCTCAATTTACTCTATAATTTATTATGACCCAATAACAATATAAGTTGTTTTGTTTGGTTAAACTGAGCAATCTAATTCTAAAGTTCATAAAAAGGTTTTTGTAAAAAATAAAGAAGGATAATTTTGAAAGTATGTCTCATAACACATGTTAAAACAAACTGCTAAACAATATATTTAAAAGTTTAGAAAGTGCAAGAAGAAAAATATAAAAATCAAAAGACTTCATAAATGATAAGACAGAACTTCAAATTAGTGAGAAAATTATTCATAAATGGTAATTATTTATAAGGTTATAAAATTTGATCTCAAATATACTAATTGCATTAAATAAATATAATAAAATTTTAAAATATTAAAACTAAAATAATAAATTATTGTGATATCTTATAAACACCCTGTCACAAGTTTAAAAAAACCCTACCTATTTTTCTGGGGGGTTTGTTATTTTAGTGAATGCTGAATAATTTTCAGGTTTTCGTTTTTGCTTTGCTTGAGATCAAAGTATACTTTTCCAATTTAATATAAATGTGGTGAATGATATTTCTAGATTTTCTTTTCTAAACTACTAGAGGCCTGGTGCATGAATTCGTGCACCAGGGGGTCCCTTGGCTTAACCTGTGGGATCAGGCCAAAACTGGCTCTCCGACATCCCTGAGGGGTCCCGGACTATGAGAGGGTGCAGGCCAGGCCGAGGGACTCCACAGGTGCATGGATCAGGCCAGGGAGGGATGTGGGAGGTTGGCCAGCCAGGAAGGGACCGTGGGAGGGCTCCAGGGCATGTTCAGCCCGTCTTGCTCAGTCTCAATCAGCTGGGCCCTAGCAGCAAGCTAACTTACTCATCAGAGTTTCTGCCCCCTGGTGGTCAGTACACGTCATAGCAACTTTTCAACCGGTTGACTGTCTGCCCCCTGGTGGTCAGTGCACAACATAGAGATCAGTTGAGCAGCCTTAGTATATCATTAGCATATTATGCTTTGATTGGTTGAACGGACGACCGGACACTTAGCATATTAGGTTTTTGTTATATAGGATTCTTCCATTTCTATGGTAAATAAAACTTGATCAAGGTTTACTAACATTTTAATATATTCTGTTAGTTGTGTCAAAGAAGAAATTTTCTTCTCTCCTTGTAGTTTCTTCAGGCTGGTCTAAACGGACATGTCACAGATTAATAAGAGAAATCCAGTTTAATTTTATATATGTGGGTTTCCACCAGAATATGGGCAGGGTCCTAAGGGCAAATTAGGCAGTTGAAGCTTATATGCCATCTTGACCAAGGGGAAAAAGATAGGGATTTGCGACTTTAAAGGAAGGGAAGGCAATTCACATGGAGATCAAAAAGCACATGATATAAATAAATGTGTGCTGGACCATGCAGAGACAATGGGACACAGCATGGACTCTGATCTCAAGGCCCTGTGGAGTCTCCCTACCACTAGCCCACATTCTTTATAGATATCTCTACTGACAGCTCTATTTCAGGAACAGGCCTTTTATCTAACTTCTTTTAGTCAGATAAGGGGGAGGTAACAAGAAACACTTCCTGAGTCTTTTATTTCTTAAAAATAATAAGTCTAGATTAGTCTTCATGCCAAAGACACACATTTTGGGGTGGCAAATATTATTCCCTTACAGTTGGTTTGCAAATATATTCCTTGAAACGATTATAATATCTATGATCATACGTGACATTGGTCTAGATTTGGGGTTGTGTTTTTTTTCATATTATGTTTGATTTAGTAACAAAGTTATATTGGTTTAATAAAATAAGTAGCAAATATCTTCTCTTTTTTCTATTCTCTAGAAGAGTTTATATAAAATGGGAATAATTTGTCCACTATTTGAAGGAGGTATCTGTATAAATATCTGGATTTTATTTGTTGCTTTTTATGGGAAATTTTTAACTTAGATTTGATTTCTCTAATAGTATTGGGATATTTCTGGCTTACTACTTTCTCTTGAGTAAATTTCAAAAAATTGTATTTTTCAATGGGATTATCAATTTCCTCAAGTTCTGTTCTCTTCCACAACTGCTATGTAACAAACCATCCTAAAACCCAGTGGATTAAAATAACTCATCAATTTATTGTGCTCACTAATCTACAATTTGGGTAGGGTTTAGCTACATGGCTTGTCTCTGTTCCATATGGCGTTAACTGGAAAGGCCAACTGAAGCTGAATGGTCCACTTCCAAGATGGCTCACTCACATGGCTGGTAAGCTATCTGCTGGGACCTGAGTTGGCCTGCTGGACTCCATGTGGGTATCTCCACAGAACTGCTTGGATTCAATCAAGCAAGATGGATTGGCTCCAGGCATGAGTGTTCCATGAAACAGGAAATGGAAGCTGCCAGTCTCCTAAAATCTGAATCCAGAAAAGAAGCTCACCATCATTCTCCACATTCGATTGGTCAAATGATCATAGAGCCTTTCCAGAATTAAGGACAATAGACATAGATCTATTGATAGGGGGTCATGGAATCTTCATTTTATCACAACAATTTACTGATATAAACTTATTCATATAGTTTTATTACTATTTAAACATTCTGTCTATAATAACATTTCTATTTTCATTCCTATGTTTCTTCTCCCTTTTTTCAGCCTTTGCAATTAATTTTTATCTTTTTTTTTTCAAGGAATCAACTCTTAGCTTAGTTGATTCTATTGTAGTTTTGCTATTTTATTAATCTTTATCTTTTTTTATTACCCCATTTTATGTATTTTTAAGAGGAATTATTCTAATTTCTTCTTTTGGATGACTTTTCTTTTCACAGAGGCAATTGAGATAGTGTATATTTCCTTTAAGTAACTGCAGACAAGAGATATCATAGCAGGCCTGACTTCTATTCTTTGAAAGCCTTCTTACAAGGATGAACCTTGGCTGGGAACCTGGATTTTGGGAGGGATCTCACCATGAATTGATTAGAGTGATTCACTGTGCCTATACTGTTTGTACAAACACTATGGTTTGTTCTGAACACCTGCTTTTATCATGGGGATTGGAATTTGGGTTCTTGCTCAGCAAGGGGTACCCATTTGATCAGGCCCCAATGAAAGACCTGATCATTGGGTGTCTGAGATTCCCTGATTGGAAACATTTCATATGTGTTGTCAAAAGTCCTTGCTGGATGAATTAAGTGTATCCTGTGTTATTTCACTGAGAAAGAACTACTGGAAACTTGCTCTTCGTTTCCCTCAAACTTTGCCCCTAAGCTTTTTCAGTTTGCTTCTTGTGTTTTGCTGTAACAAATTATAGCTATGAGTACAACGGTATGCTAAGTCCTGTGAAGCCTCCTAGGAAAATGAGCCAGAGGGTCATCTTAATGACTCCCAACACAGTTAACACTTTAGCTTAATCCTACATAGTTTAATATATAATTTATTCATAATTCATTACTTTCTAGTTTTCATTGTGATTTGTTTTCTTTGACCCACTATTTATTTGGAAAGAGGTTTTAAATAATTATAGTCATTTTCAAATATTTATTTTATCAATTTCTAACCTACTTGCATTGTGGTCAGAGAGCTGATATATGGTATTCTCTCTTGACATTTTTGAGACTTACTCCAGGTCTAGTATATGTTCAATTTTCATAAATAATGTGATGTGCTTGAAAAAAAAATGTATATTATCAAATAATTATTTGCAGATATATATATGTATATATATATATATATATATAGTATATACTGTATATACATATATAGTATATACTGTATATATGTATATAATGTGGATTTCAGGGAAGACAAATTACTAAAAATCCCTCTTGCTGGATGAATTAGAAAAAAAATTGCTCCTTTTGGTATTTTCTAGGAATTTGAAGCAGCAAGAAATCTAATACAAACAAATAGGTACCTTCAAAACAATTAGAAGTCCCGACAGATCACAAGTCAAAGAAAGTCACTGCGAGTTTTTAGGAAATGAAGCCATTGTAGGAATGACAAAACTGTTATGATGGTTTTAGTTTCCTGCAGACAGAAGATTCGCTGAAGACTCGGGTGCCTTTTGTGATATTGTAACTTATCATAAAAAATACATATGTGGTTTTCACCTCACTTCCTGGCACAGGATTCCTAAAACACTTGGAATTTCCTAAATGATGAGAGTAATAATGTCTTTTTTTTTAAATTAATAAGTCCCTTTCTACCACACCTAAATTTATGTTAATGAGGTGACCACATTATAAATTATAGCTCTAGGGATCACACAATATCTTGTTTAATCTTTTTATTGTTAGATTTGACCCTGTTTAACATTCATACTGAACTCCTGTTCCTATGAGCTCCATCAGGTTCCTCACATTTAGTATATCCACTGATAGACTTTATTTCAATCTTTTGTCTTATTTTATTTTTCTTTCTTTTTTGACAAGTTTGTCAAATTATAATTTATTTCTCTCCTTTACAATGTGTGAGCTCTGTATTTTTTTATTAGTGTTTACCTTATTTCTACATTCTCATATTCAAGAAATATTTTTTCAATTATTAATAATATATCAACTATTCAACCATTTCTTCTGACCATAATGCACTATTTTCCTCCACGGTTTCCCATAATTATGTCTATAGAAGGAAATCTTTAGAACCTTTTATTTTCCCACCCATTTCCTCCAATGTCCTAGTCAGTGGTCAGCAAACTCATGAGTCAACAGTCAAATATCAACAGTGCAACGATTGAAATTTCTTTTGAGAGCCAAATTTTTTAAACTTAAACTATATAGGTAGGTACATTGTTATTAACTTAATTAGGGCACTCCTAAGGCTTAGGAAGAGCCACACTCAAGGGGCCAAAGAGCCACATGTGGCTCACGAGCCGCAGTTTGCCGACCACAGTATAGGTCATGCTAAGATAGTTTTGCATTTTTAGTTTAAGTCTCTTCCTTTTCAGTATGACTTAAATATATCCCATCATTTATTATTATTAATTTGGTGAGAGATAGAGTTAGAGATAGAGTTAGAAAGAGACGTATCCAACATGTCTTTATCTTTTCCTATACTTCATACTACATCTTTCCAATCTTGAGGACTCTGATTTAAGTCATGTGTTTTCAGTTAGAATATTTTCTTGAGTGTTTTTTTCCGATTGTCTATTACATAAATGATATATTCTCTATTCATAAATACTCAGGGAAATTTTTTTCTAATAATTGTTTAATTATTTACTTTCCTCTGTAACCAGACAAGGGGTCTGAGCTGCCTATTCCTACTTGAGCTAATTAAACAGAGACAGGGTTGAATCCTGTATGAGTGTTTATTCCAATGATGCTGGCAGTATGGGAGAGCAGCAGGTCACCCACAAAAATCTACTCTACCCCTCCCCATAAGCCATCTGCTTATATTGAGTAGAAGGGCAAATATTATGTGGGAAAGTAAGAATTACAGGCATGGGAAGTAGGCACAGGATAATGGTAACAGGCAGTGATGGCAAACCTTTTGAGCTCAGTGTGTCAGCATTTTGAAAAACCCTAACTTAACTCTGGTGCTGTGTCACATATAGAAATTTTTTGATATTTGCAACCATAGTAAAACAAAGACATATTTTTGATATTTATTTTCTATATTTAAATGCCATTTAACAAAGAAAAATCAACCAAAAAAATGAGTTCGCATGTCACCTCTGACACGCGTGTCATAGGTTCGCCATCACTGGTAACAGGTAATAGGGCTGGGGGTTACAAAGGGCAGTGCCTCTAGGACTAGATTGTTTCAGCCACGAGGCTGTAAATATTTCCATAATGATAGGCAGTTTTCAGAAAATGAGGATGGATTGCATCCTGATGTTAGATCCTGTGTTCCAGGGCGTACAACTCTCAGCCAGGTTAGAATGTGCTTTCTCTAATCAGAACAGAACAATCACTGTTAACAGAGCATGATTAATATTTCTCATAATTATAAGTAGTCCCCAATATTCTATTTCTGACCGTAACACCTCCATCTGTTCTTCACTTTTTTTCATTCTGATATTACTAATATTGGTATATTAATTTGTCTGTATCTCTTTTCTAAGTACCTTATTTTGCCCCACAAGATTTATATTTCTTTGATCTTTTCTTCTGTTTTAATTCAGACCATTAATTCAAGTTTCAACAATGACTTTCTTCAACTAACATCATGTGATAATAACTTTTAAATCTTTTTTTTTTAATATCCAGGAAGAATAAGTTAAGATTATTAGAGGTTGGTACAGGAACACATATTACTGTGTGTTTTAAAATATATGGCAGTTAGCATTTAGAAGTGCTTTCAGCTAATTCTAATGTATAATATAAAAGTTTCACTGCTTGAGGAACTGGAATACTAAGTAAATTAGCAAGAAATGAGCTTTTGCAAGGAGTATACGATTAAAAAAACACACACAGTAATTAAAGCTGGAGTAAAAGTAAGGATAGCATATTAAAAATTTGGCAGAAATTCTATCATTACTATAGAGGCCAATGTCCAAAATTAGATAATGAATAAGCTCAACTTGTTGTGCTTGCACTCTCTCTTTTAATATGTTTGTATTAATCTTAGATGGAAAGGGAGAGATAGAAACATCCATCTTATCAGCTGCCTCCTCCAAGTGGATGAAGCCCACAATTCAGGAATGTGCCTTAACTGGGACTCCAACTGGGAACTCTTAGTGCATTGGGTGGATGCTCAACCACTGAGCCATACTAGCCAGGCAACTTGTTGTTCTCTTTAAAGGACAGAATAGTACTCCACAATGACTGCTCTATTTGGAGAATGAGATGATGGTGTGTTCCATTGTGTAATGGTTAGCACTCTGGACTCTGAGATGATGGTGTGTACCAAAAGATCTAGGTGTGGTAAGAGTCTGAGAATCAAACTGGTCCTGTTTGCTTCTAGAATAAAATTGCCCTCTCAAACCACAACTATTGGATTTAGAGTTCCCAGGGCAGGTGAGCAAGGATGGCTCAGGTACAATGTTTGTTTGAAAATGAGTGGATGGTATAATCCTATATAATGAAGTGCTAATATGCAAATGGCTGTTACACCCTCATGCCCTCACACCAGGGCCAGGGGACCTGAGGCTGGGCCAGGGGACCTGAGGCTGGGCCTGGAGACCTGAGGCCACACCCCTTGCCCTGGTGCCAGGCTTGGGGACCTGAGGCCAAACTCCACACCTGGAGGGGCTTGATGGGGAACCTGAGGCTGCGCCGCCCACCCAGTGGGGCTTGACGGGGGGCCTGAGGTCATGTCCCCCACCCAGCGCTGGGCCAGGGGACCTGAGGGTGGGGCCAGCCGGGTCTGGGTCTTGCACAATTTCAAGGCACACGTGGGTGGGAGGGGACTTGACTCTGGGTCCTGCAGTGTGCCCCAGACTCTGACAGGAGGGAGATTTTCATATACATTTTACTAATTTTCTTTCATCTCTGACACTTCTATTATAGAGAAAGGGCAAATAGCAATATTAAAATATTTCCTCTAATTAATTCCCTTTTAATGTGCATGAATTTCATGCACTGGGCCACTAGTCTATAATAATAGTGGAGATAACCCATACTCAATAATTCCAGAGTCTTCCCTGCACATTTTATTTACAGGAAGTGTAGAGACTGAAGTGGTCAGAGTGTACCATTTCTATGGATGTCTGAAATAAGATGATAGGTCTAGATTGAACAGGGAAAGCAAAATGATCATGAGGAAAGTACAGCTCACAGAATTTTTAATGCTGTAGCTGCTATTTAGTGTGATGGGAGGAAGTAAGCCACCCGATGGTGGAAGCAGAGAATGAGTTGGGAAAAGTCGGTTCAAGAAGCATCTAAGTGTCATCAGTATTAGTAGAAAGTCAGGAAAATGAATGTAGAGAGAGAAACCTGAAAAACAATTCGGAAAATAATAAATATCCAAGATATTTAGAGGAATTGCTGAAGTCACAAATGCCAAGCTAGCAGGCATATTTTTGCTGAGAGAATCAGCAAGAGAAAACAGAAGATCAATGTACTGTTGTAGTAAAGATGGGTTTTCTTGTCCATCTGACAGGAAGTACATGATTCATGTGTTGTGATCTGTGGCCATCTCTGGGGCTTTGATCATTTATGAATGTTATTTCATCATATTCATGACCTGTGTGTGGGGGATCCTATATAAATGATTAGGATTACTGCAACATGTAGCTCACAGCTGCATCCAGTTTGTAAATAATTGAAGATTTTCTTGCCACAGTCTACTTCCCAGGTGAATTCAATATAGGATACATTAAAATAAAATAAAAAGTTAGATCAATGTAGTTCCATCTGGGCTTGTTATCATGTGAAGGCCATCTTGTAATGAAGAAAACTCAAGAAAGACATATGAAACCATAGTTTCTCAGGTTGATGAGCTCAGTAATGAATCACTGTGTTATTTCCTTCCAGGACTGATTAAAATAGCACTTGAGGTCCTGAAAATACTGAAGTGCTTATAAACGAAGCAAACAGATGTCTGGAGAAAAATAAGACTGGGCCTGCTCTTGCAGAGGTCAGTGTCTTTGTGTTGAAATCAAATATCAGCAAACTCATGAATGAAAGTATTTCTTTTATATTGAAGAATTCTGATTGTACGAGGGAGCCTTCTCTTCAAGTGGGTTGATTGTAACTTGTACCTAATGTAACTGTATCAGTCTTAAAAATATGTTTATTTATTATTTATATTATTTACATTCTCATGAATATATATATATATATATATATATATATATATATATATATATATATATATATATATATATATATATTAGAGGCCCAGTGCATGAAAATTGGTGCACTTTGGGGGTCCCTCAGCCCGGCCTGCACCCTCTCACAGTCCGGGACCCCTTGGGGGATTTCTGACTGATGGCTTAGGCCCACTCCCCAGGGGTTCAGGCCTAAGCTGGCAGTCAGACATCCCTCTGGAAGCCTAGGAGCCCTCAAGGGATGTCCGACTAATGGCTTAGGCCTGTGAGGTGTGGGCCTAAGCCATTAGTTGGACATCCCAGCACTGCCGTGGAGGTGGGAGAGGCTCCTGCCTCTGTCGCTGCACTGGCCAGCCATGAGCTGGCTTCTGGCTGAGCAGTGCTCCCCCTGTGGAAGTGCACTGACCACCAGGGGGCAGCTCCTGCATTGAGTATCTTCCCCCTGGTGGTCAGTGTGTGTCATAGCAAACAGTTGTTCCTGGTCGTTCTGCCATTAGGGTCAATTTCCATATTACCCTTTTATTATATAGGATATCTTACCTAATCATTCATTCACTCAACAATTACTTAATAAGCATCTACCTTGTGGAAGTCTTAATCTTAATAGATAAAATAAAGTTGAATCAGATCTAGCCTTGACCATGTGGAGCACACAGACAGGAAGAAAATATCCATTACTCACCAGAATATGGTATATTATTATATAGTTCATGAGAAAAGTATAAACTATTATTAAAGTTCATTTTTTTAAAACTGGAGATAAATTAGAATAGGCTAATTTGAGGATGGAATAGTTGAACCAAACTTTTCAAAAAAGGTTAAGATCTACTTATGTAAAAATAGGTAATACAGGGAGAATACCCAAGGATCAAAGAAATGGAGAAATAAATAATTAGAATTATAAGATTTGGAGAGATCGTAGGGAACATTTGATTGAGGTTATGTATAAAATATCTTGAGCCAAAATAATCTTCCTTATCTGAATTTTTGTAATATTTTATTAATACTTGTATTGCTTTATAGTTATACTAGAGGCCCAATGCATGAAATTCATGCAAGGGGCTTGGCCTTCACAGCCGCAGTGGCTTGCCTCAGACCTCGCAGACCAGCTTCATCCAGAAGGTCATCTGAAAGGATGTTTGGAAGGTCATTTGACTGTCTGGTCTAATTAGCATATTACACTTTTATTATTATAGATACCTGCATGCCTTTATGGGCTATTGAAGAAAGGAATCACTAGTATGTATGGTTTTATATTCCAACAGACAGTGTTTAATATGTTGTTGAACAGCAAAAATGTTTGTCAGGTTAAAATAAATATATGGAAGAGAATGGTCTTATAAATGGTGTTTGTGAAACACCTCCTCTCCTTACTTTTTGGGTGTGTTTTTTCCCCATATTGCAATAGTAAGATTTGATTTCTTTATTTCTTCATTCTCCTAAGTTTCTTTTATCGATTTTATTATAGTCCTTAAAAATGCATATCTCATTACTTTCTTCAATTTTCATGTGACATGACATCATTTCCTTCATGCCCCTCATTAGATTATTTAATGTGCTCATCTCATTACACCTTTCCCATCTTGCATCTCATTACACCCCTTAAACATGCACATCTTATTACACAGTCCTTACATATCTCATTGCATGATTCCATTTTTGTATCTCATTGTCATTTCATTTCTGCATCTTATTACATTAAAACCTAGTTCCCATTATATCTTACATATTTTGAAAATTTATATACTCTTCTTTCTTTTATGCATCTAATTATACTTCCTCTCCTTTATGTGGCCAACTCATTACACTTTTCCTTTCACCCATCTCATTTCAGCCCTGAAGGATGCCCATCTTATAGGACACTTTCTGAGACAGCTCATTAAACTATCTCACATATTCACCTCATTACAGCTTTTTAACATATATGTCTTATTACGTAGAACTCTTCATGAATCTCATTAAAATCTTGGAAGGTACATATCTCATTATCCTCTTGTGTCTTATGCATCCTTCACTGCATCACAAATATACATTCTATTAAAATATTTCTTTTTATTATTTTAATATGTCCCTTTATTATAACCTTCTTATTTGCTAATATTTCAGTAATTCATTACATTTTTGCATTTTTGTGTATAGCAAAAATGACCACATCTCTTTCAAGAAAAAGATTTTCTTAAATAGTGTTTCATATGTCTTTAAATGACTATGTTATACTGATGCATCTCAAACTTGGTATAGTAGGGATGTTAACAGATAGGCAGAAAAGTAAATTCAAATTACTTTGGGTTAATAATACATTTATAAGTGTACCTGGGTTAATAAAAGTTAACTAATTAGTTAATAAAATATTAGCTAAATTTAAAAATTGTGTTCTTATTTCAGGACAATAGAGCTTTTGTATATGCTATTAAAGACTATGCATATTCATGGAGTCTGGCCTGCAGCATTTCTTAAATGGATCAGCCACATATTCTAGCCACAGACCATATATTAACTGCTTCCAGAACTGTGTCCCATGGAGCACAATTTAATAAAAGTTGCATTGTGACATTTTGTATACATACATACATACCTATATACATGTCTATATACAGTTATATGTTTATTTCTACTGATTTTACTTACAGCCCTGAATTGCTTGCCAGAACTAATGATACTGCATGAGTGATTCACTGATTAACATCCATTACAGTGGCTCCTCAACTTCGGTGGATAGTGGTGTCACCCGAAGAGCTTAACAAAAATGAACACTGGCCTCGTCCTGTTTCAGCAAGGCTGGGCTTTTGTGTTCTTCACTAGCTATCCAGGTGATTCTGATAGACACCAAAGTTTGGAAACCACTGCCTTACTGAGCGATGAGACATCCTATATAATAAAAGCCCAGCGACCTAAAGGCCCCTAGCCAGGGCTGGCCCCGCTCCCCAGCAAGGGGTCAGGGGCGATCAAGCGGGCAGGCAGAGCCCTGTAATCGATCTATCACCTCAAAGAGGGAGACCCAGGCTTCCAGCCACAGTCTGCAGGCAGGACGCTTGGTGGCTGCCACCAGAGACACTGGCAGTGGTGGATGCTGCAGGGTGGGGCTGGCGCCACAGCGGCTTCTGAGCGGGCAGGGCCCCTGCAGCCTGGCCCAGGCCTCGGGGTCACAGCCTCTGCCCACAGCTTCTGCAGGGCTGGACTGCCACCCCTCCTGCTATGATGCCTGGGCAGATCCGGACCCTTCCATGACTGCGGGCTCTCTGCCAGGGCTCGGCCCCCTGACTGGACTCCCCAGCTCGGCCCTGACTACAGAGGAGCTGAAATACACTGACATCCACCACATTGGGCCCATGATCACCCCTTTGCGCCTCCTGGAGGTGAAACTGAGCAAGAGGCCTCCACCTGTGAAAAGTGAGCTAGACGAGGGAGAGCGGAGGAAAAGGCGCCGGAAAAAGAAAAAAGTGGTGGCAGCCTGATGCCAGAACAAGAAGAAGGAGCAGAAGGAGTTTCTGGAGCAGGAATCTGAGTAGTTGGAGCTCATGAATGCGGAGCTGAACACCCAGATGGAGGAGCTGAAGCAGGAGCGGCAACAGCTCATCCTGATGCTCAACTGGCATCGCCCCACCTGCATCGTCAGGAACTACAGCGTTAAGACCCCCAAGTCAGAAGGCAGCCCACTGCTGGAACAGCTGGAGAAGAAGTGGAGGAGGGTACCAGAGGGCTCTTCCTTTGCTGCATGAAAAACTCTTCAATGAGGCTCAGCACAGCCAGCATCAGCCGGGCTTTTTTGTGAAACTCAGATCAGCCACACCAGGGGAAGAAACCCAGGCTGATGAAACCCAGGACCAAGTGCTGAGACCAAAGTAGTCCTGAGGGGGGCCTGTTCTGCCTGGGGCCAGGCTTGCAGGAAGCTGGACAGAGGCTCTGGGCTGAGAGACGCCCAACCAGGCAGCTGTGGGCACTTCTCCAACATCTCTGCCAGGGCACCCACCCAAAGGACCTTAGACCAGACAGGAAAAGCTATGAGTTGTAACCAAAATTAGTCTGAGTATGGAACTCAGAGTGAAACTGCAATCTGCCTGCCCCCAGCCCTGACCCTGACCCTGACCCTGACCCTCATCCTGATCCTGATACAAGCCTGGAGAAGGGCACAGTGCCAGGCCCTGCTATACCCGCCCACCATGGTCCAGCTCAGTCCTGCCTGGAGTGGCAGCCAGGGTGCACCCTCACCGGCCCTGCTGGAGTTGCTGTGGGCATGAGGCACAGGCGCCCTTCCAAAGCACATACTCACTGAATGTTTACAGATTGGCTGTCCTGGCAGGGCTTTCAACTGCACATGTTTTTTTATACTTTTTTAAAAAATATTTTTTACAAAAAAAAAGATTTTATAGAAGCAATATATAAATGGATTTCTATAATCACTCCATGTGATACAGTATAAATATGCTATGGTTTGTTTGTTACAAACAGATATTCAGCAGTTATGGCCGTTGTGTGTAACTTCTAAGTACTGTAGTCTCAGGGTGGTGGGGGTGTCAGGGGTGGGGGTGTTGTGCATTTCAATGCCGGTAAACCCTTCATAGTATTCAGTTTTGTATCGCTCAGTAAACATTACTCTTAAAGAAAGAAAGAAAGAAAGAAAGAAAGAAAGAAAGAAAGAAAGAAAGAAAGAAAGAAAGCAAGCCCAGGCTACCTGGCCAGTGGTGCTGCAGTGGGTAGACGGGGCCTCCCTCTGGAAAGTGATCAATCTGGGGGCCCCGCCATTGATCACCCCGCAGAGGGAGGCCCAGGCCAACGGCCAGCGATGCTGTTGCAGGTGTGCAGGGTTGGCCAGTGATCGCCCCACAGAGGGAGGCCCAGGCCAGCCAAGCAATTGCACCCCACGCCTGTCACCTGCAGAGGGAGGCAACTGGTGGCAGGAGAGGTGGGGGGGCAGCTCTGCACCGATATCAAGCAGTGGAAGCGGCAGGAGGGGGCCAGCTCTCAGTAGCCGAAGGAAGAAAAGCCCCTAAAGGCCCTGATCTCAGGCCAGGCCTAGGGATCCTACCCGCGGGGTCCCAGATTTCGAGAGGGTACAGGCTGGGCTGAGGGCCCCCGCCCCCGCCCCAGTGCATGAATTTTCATGCACCGGGCCTCTAGTAAAGACATAAAAACACATAGGACCTGATCATGAAACTATAACAACCCAATGACAATGTCTGCTTTCATTCTCCTGAGCCCCTACATAAAGATATGCCTGCTTATCTATCTAACTGCTAGCAATACATTGAAGCTATTTGCTTAGTGGTTGGAGCACAAGCTATGGCATCAGACAGACCTGGATTAGAATCTCCTTTCCACCAATATCTGATTATCTTGGAAAAGGACACGCTACTTCTCTGAGCATCAATTTCCTCAACTGATAAAGGGGATACTAATGCTCTTCCATATTCTTAGTGTTAGGCACAGAAAATTCTTATCACAATCCCTTGCACAGAGGGCTTCCTCAAGAAATAATTACTATTATTTATTTGTAACTGTGCTTTGACGTTCAGATGTCACATTAACTTAACTATCTTTTGTAATTATTACTGTGTACCAACTGATCCTCAGTTAGCAAAAGTAAAGGATTACGTGAAAACACAATTTCCCTACATGATCCTCAAGGGAGATTGTCTGTCTGTGTACAGTGAGGCCTTGACTTACGAGTATAATTCGTTCCGAGACCAAGCTCATTAAGGAGCTCGTTAACTCAAATTACTCTATCAACTCAATGCAAAAAAACGGCCGAGAGACAGCTGGTATCTCAAAAAACTCGTTAGTCCGGACACTCGTAAGTCAAGGCCCCACTGTACCAGGAACCTTGAGAGGCCTTAGCATATATGGTAGATTACCAATCCCCTATATGATAGAAATCCAGAAGTTATACATTCATACAGGCCTTAAAAATGAGATAGTAGTGATTCAGAAGACAGAAAACCTTAGTGCATGTCTCCAAAGGTGAGTCATTTTTAGACAGTTGTTTCACTTCTAACAGAGTTCTTATCACCTGTGCAAATGACACTAATAATCCTTGTCACCATCTTAGAAAACAACTGTAGTCGTCACATAAGATCATCCATTTGCATATTAAATATACAAAATATTTAATACAGCCCTAGAAAAGGGAAATTGTCATTACTCCACAGCATTTATCAGAAAAGTTAGCTCTCAGGAGAACCTCAGGTAATTACAGGTATATTTACAGTGTGGTCCCTTGATAGCAAATCAGCTCTTTTAACTATTCGAATTGATTATTTGAGGAGTTCAAAAAATCAGCCCTAGAGATTCTGATTCACAAAATCTTAGATGAGAACAAGACAAGGACATTCTGTAAAAGCAGCCCTTCTCCATCCCCAGGATGATTTAGCGAAGCTGCTAAAGAACCCAAAGGAGTGGTTCTCGAACTTGCCTGAACATCGGAATCAACTGAAGAGCTTTAACAACTACCAATGCATGAGTCCCGCAAAAGGAAATCCTAAATTAATTGATTTGTGATGAGGTCTGGGCATCAGGAGCTTTAAAAACCCCTCAGCTCATTCTAATGTGCAATAAGCCGAATTGCCACCACACTTTTAATTCAGGGGACGCCGTGGCTCTGAGTCTGTTCTTCATTTGAAACAGGGAGTCAGCTTAAAATCTACTCCTAAATGACCAGTCTTTTTTAAGAATCCCCCGCATGATGGTCTCCTTTGGAGCCAGTCTTTCTTCCTAATTACTCTAGTGCTCTTTTGAAAACATTGACACCACCCTGTTCCTTCTCAGAAGTATCTGATCCTGTAATTAGGTAATTCCATGATTTGGAGTGAGAAACAACTTTCACTGGCCTTTCTGTTCCTCTCAAGCACCTACCATCCTGCTGGCACATAGACATTCCTGAATACTTGGTGGCTGACTGGCTAAACCCAGCCCATGAGTATTGCCAAGTTCAGATTTTTAATTAGGTATGATGATCAGAATTGGTATTTTTACTAGTCTATAAGAATCAGAAGAAAGTAAAAATGTGGCCAATTTTCTTTCTGAAGTATTCCAAACTTCAACTGAGAAAACTGTTTCTACTTCACGTACTTACGATCCGGAGGCATCTCCATATTCTGAGCTCCAGGTGTTACTTTAGATTAATTATAAAGGGGAAGATGCATTTTCTCTTAATGTTAGGATTATATTACATCCTATTGGGAAAGACATTGGCAGGACCTAGTCTAACTGGTTGTAGAAAACTATTTGCAAGCTTGTTTGTCTTTGTTTTAGTTTATATTTCTCTATCTGATAGAAACTACATTAATACACTGGCCTTACTTAACAATGTACTGTTTCTCACAACTTACCAAGGAGGGTTCCCCCATACTACAATCTTACCACAACAGCACAAAAACAATACAATAGTAAATGTCCTAAAGGAAACATGAGAAAATGCAATTCTGACTCAAAATAGTCAGTGGTATAATCCTAAATAAAAGTAGAAACAAAAATAAAATAATATTTTATAAAAAATAAAAGGAAAGCAAAAAGTATATTTAGTAAGGAATAAAATAATTAGTAGTGTACATCAAATCCATGGTCAAAATGAGACAAATCAAATGCCTTATAAAACATTTGATAGAAATAATATGCATCACTGATATTTTAAATAATTTAAAAATAAAGAAAAATAGGGGGAGAAGCTAAAACACTCATTTTGAGGAACTGCTAGTAGCATTACCATTAAAACTAAGAACAAAGTAAATATGCTTAGTAGCTGATCTTTGTTTAACACATTTTGGAAATTCTGGCCAATGTAATAAAGATGAAACAAAAATAGTAAGTATATATATCCAAAAGTAGGATTTAAAAATTATTTTTGCAAATGCATGCTCGCTAGCTATCAGCACTATCCAACCAAATAAATAATAGAAAAGAAATCCATTTGCTGTGATAGTTTAAGATATAAAGTATTGGAAATTAATAGAAAAGGTGATTATTTTTGTATCTGCTTATTATAAAACTGCTATGACACCGTGTTTCTACCTCATCTATTTACTCCTCCCAGATCATATGCATGAGTTCCCCTCTCACAAGAATGCCAAAAAGACAAGGAATAACCCAAGGGCCTGACACTTAAGAGGAATTCCATTAATTTGATTCAAAATGTAAAGATTACAGCATAAAAGGCACATTATTTGTATAAACAAAGTCGGGTTCCAGCTTGTGGTGACTTTATTGACTGCCAGTGTCTCACTTTGAACCATTCCTAAGTATTCACTTCCAGCCACTGTCACATAGGACATGATCCAGCATCCATAGCCCAGAGTGCAGCCAAGTAAAAGAGCCAATCTTTTCATTGTGTGGTAACGTCTGAGCCCAGAATCCCCAATTCCAGAGACTCCATGAGTTTGCTAGAGCCCTGTGTAGTGAATGGGGCCATGCATATATGCCTCCCTTCTCAACTCTTTGAGGCTATGTTAAGACTCTACATCCCAACACATTTGACTTTAGGTGAGGGCATGCATGTGACTCCTTTTGGCCAGTAAAATACAATCAGAGATAATTATGTGTTACCCATAGGTGAGACACATAAGAGCCAGTACACTCACCACAGAAATGTTGAGAAACAGCTTTCTTTAGCACGTGTCTCTGAGTAATTATAATACCCAAAGTCCCCAGCTAACCCACAGTGAGAAAGAAAGAATATTGATTGTGTTAATAGTTTCCAATTGTATTATGCCATTGAGGGATTTCAAAATTTTTGTTACCACTGCCTTATGTTACCACAGTATGACTAGAGAAAGTCCATTTTAGGGTTTTCACAGAATTAAAAGTAGCCTTTGGCCATTAATTAATTAGCTAGGCCAAACATGTGATAAGACTGCTCCCCAATTGCTATCAAGCAAGAAAAATTGGTAAAGTCAGCTATTAATTTGATTTTAAGTAGCACGGGAAAAATCTAACGCTGATCATCGTATTGCCACAATGACAGCAAAGTAACATGGGATGTGAAATATTATCATTAAAGTCTAACTCAATGAACTGAAAGTTGTGGAATAAAAATATTTTTTTCCTGATTTTTTTTTTTTTTTTTTGCTGAGCTATTTCTATGGGCTGAAAGCCAGCCAACTCTTGAAAAGTTGTGGTACTTTGCCACCCTGGAGCAACTGGGAAAATGTTTGTCTGAGGACATAGAGAGGCAAATGGGGAGGAGACACTGGAGGAGGGAGGAGAAGAGGGAACAGAAGAGACAGAGTGTAAGGAAAGTGTGTATAACCTCTTGAATTTTTTCTAGAAAAAATGATTTAAATTTAATAAAGAAAGAAAAGTTGAAACATTGGGAGAAAATAAGAGGCAACAATAGAATAAATAGGGCAGGGAAAAAAACCACAAACATTAAAAGAGCATTAGGAAGAAAAAAGCCAAATGAAAGAGAAAATTTAAAACATTGTTAAATGCCTGCAAGATTTTCTACTAGTAAGTGCCTCAAAGACGTTTTCTAATTAGATGAACGAAACTGATTATAGTGCTACTCATAAGTAACCAGATCACCTTCTGCAGCACAAATTGCATTTTAGCTGACTAGTTTAAAATAAATAAATATTCACCAAAGTGTATGCGTTTTGAGATTGGGTCATTCAGAAACTTCCATTCCATTAAAAGTAAGTTTTATTTCCTTGACAAAGGCCACTAGCTAACACGTCAATTGCCTGTCCTAATGGATGACACCTGTAAGTAAAATAAACATATTTTTAATGGAATAGATGGTCAAAGTGACCTTTTCACAAGATAGCATACACTTTGTTGAATATTTATTGCTGAATTAGAGAGATCCTAATATGAAAGGACAGTAGTTCCTCTTCATTACCTTTCCTTGCTGTATAAAGGCAGAAACTTGTTTAAATGCCCAAATCACCTTCAGAATTTATCCGTGATTGAGTAAAAACACAACACACATAATAAACACTATGAATAATTTGAAATAAATCTGCCAGATCAGATTATAAATATTAATATGATGATGCTGCTGAAATTAGCCACTCATTCTTCCAACCAAAAATTCTTATTTCATTTATCTTACACCTTGTTTGTTATTCTACAGTATTTATTTGATTTGCAACATATTTTCCAACAATAACAGCCAACATCCAAGGTTGCTGCTGATGTGAAACTAAAGGTCAAGCTGTATGTTTTAAATTAAAAATAAATTTGGTGATATGCTGCATTGTTAATTCTTAACTGTGGGGGGGGGGCATCCTACACTTTTATTGGATCTGGATGGAAGGTTGCAACTTATGAGAGATGAAGAAATTATAGAAGATATGGTAGTTCATTGAAATTAGTGGAAAAGTTGGAAAAAAGGCCATAAATGTTCTAAGCTTTTTTATGTGTTGAAGTAGATTTACAAAATCTAGTATTTTCAAATTATGAAGGATCCTTTAAAATCATATAATTAATGTTTTATATTTTTCAATATTAATGAATTAAGTCCCAGAAAATTCAAAAGGCTTTGAAAGATTCCCTGGATATTTGTGGAACTAGAACCATACCTTGATGAGTAGGGGATTAAAAAACAAGGTACTCCCTTCAGAGTTCTGTGCTACTCTGCCTGAATCACAACCATTGTCATCGGTATTCCTACTTCACATTCCATGTTACACAAAAAGACTTCCTGTCTGACCTATGTATAAATTACCTATTACTATGTTTTAATATCACATCAAAAAATAATATTTTAAAGTAATAATTATTTATTATCTTTCAGAAATTTTGGAGCAGCTCAGCTTGGGGGTTTTGGCTCAGGGTATCTTGTGAGGTTGAGTCAGATGTTGGCTTGAGTTGCAGTCAACTGAAGTCTTAAGCTGGATGATCTACTTCCCAGAACTGCTTTGCTCCCAGGATTAGCAGGTTGCTACTGGCTATTACCCAGAATCTCAGCTCCTCTCCACATGGACCTGTCCACAGGGTGGCTAGCTTCACCTAGAGTGAGAAATTCAAAATACCAAAGCTGAAGCTTCAATTTCTTTTATAGCCTGGCCTCAGAAGAAATAGTGTCTCTTCCATCATATTCTTATGGTCACACAGGACCAATCTTAATTACATGTGAGAAAAGGCTACACATGTAAGGGCATGATGACCAAGAGGAAAGGATTAATAAAAGCAAACTTGGAAGCTGACTACCAACTCTGTCCCATGATCTTAAATGATTCATGTTACTCCCACATGTAAAATATTCAGCCAATACAAGAACCCACAATAGACTTATTCCATTATAGCAAAGCTATCTAGGTTCTTATTATATAAACTAGAGACCCGGTGCATGAAATTCATGCATGGGTAGGGTCCCTAGGCCTGGCCGGTGATCAGGGCCAATCAGGTTCCCTGCCTCCTGGCCTCCCCACCTCCTCCTTCCCTTGCTCCCTCAGCACCCCTCTGAGGCTACTGGTCTCCCACCATGCCACCCCCTGGTTATCAGTGCATGTCATAGCAGGTGATCAAACTCCTAGTCTCCCAAACTCCCGAGGGGACAATATGCATATTAGCCTTTTATTACATAGGATAAGGTACTGATACAAATGAGGCCCCTTGGCTGTGTTTCCTATACTCCTGAGTAGTCTTTCTCAATCCCAAGACCTATGAACTAAATAGACAAGATATCTGGGAAAGAACATACACGCACACACAAACACACACATGCATGCACACACAAACCATAAAACAGTGGGGAGACATGAGATAACTGCTATAGATCCATTCCCACCCCACCTCCCCAAAAATGAGAGAGAGAAGATAGGAAGCACACAGAAATCACTGGTTAAAAATTCTGAAATCCATCCAGGCAAGTTTTGGCAGTTTCTTGATTAGGTCTGAGCCCTATTCTCTGTAAATGATCTTCACAGTTCTTGACTCAGCCCTCTGGGCTCTTCATTCCATCCTCTGAGTCACCCTTCTCTTTCCATGATAAATGGCCAGTGTTTGCAAATAAATAGTTTTCTCAGCCTACTTCCTGCCTATACAGTTCAGAGATCCAAAGGCTTCTTTCATTTTGTATTCTCTGTCCAATTTAATCCAAGCTAAGTGTTTACCGTAGTATAATGCCCTTAAAAATCTATGGGCTTCCTACGAAGCTGTTGGCTTCATTACACTAGACAAAATTCACACTCACAAATAAGTCCTTCATTACCTCAAGATTCTTGGAAAGTTCCTTTAGACCAGCATGCTTAACGTGCATAGGAGCCCAATTGTTTAATGAGAGGATATGTGAGCCACACCCTTGAGATTCTTAAAAAAACTGTTTCCTGTTGAGGTGCCACTTTAAATCTCCCTGAGGTTTTAATGAAGAGTTTTTCAGTAATGCTCTCAGTTTCACCAACAGACCAGGAGTTCTCACAGTGTGATATGAGACACTTTGGGGGGATCCTCAAGACACATTCAGAGAGTCCACAAGGTCAGAACTATTTTCATAACACTAATACATGACTTATATTTTTCACTCTTATCCAATGTAGTAGAAATTTCCAAAGGCTATGTAACCTATGATATATAACAACTTTATTCTATCAAGTTAGTTATTAAAGAAATATGCAAACATGCAAAAAAAGATATTTTCACTAATTTTTAAAAAATATGTTTTAAATAAAAATATATTATCTTGTTTACATGTAATGTGTGCTATTGTTTTAATTTCTTCAATTTTAATTTCCAAAAACAATAGATATAACATACTTACAATAGATATAACATACATCTCAGGGTCCTCAATCATTGTAACAGTGTAAAGAGCCCTAAGATCAAAAAGTTTGAGAAATACCATTTTAGATTGTGTTTTGTTTTAAAAAGAGCATGTTTGTTCAACATATTGATTACATTAAATATTATAGACACTCTCTGTAAATAGTACAAACAACAAAAACTTTAAAAAATCCACATCAAAATAAATAAAACAAAGCCTGTACTGCAAAGAATCATAGGACAATCTGCCTAATTTACAAATGAGTAGTATTGTAGAAGTGTTTTTTGTTAAGAAAATTATCCACCAATTAAAATTATATGTTTTCTGTAGCAACAACATGTGTACCACAAAAACCCAGTAATGAATCTTTCAAAATGGACCCACCCCACAATAGGTGGTATCTATCTGATTTTCTCTTCTTCCACTGGTTACAACAAATATGGATAGCTCTGTTGCGGGTATGTGCAATAGGTCCTTTTGCGGCGACATCAGAAAAGAATTCCAAATGCACTCATATGGAGAAGTTTAAATGTGATGGTAAGATTTTATTGTGAATTAAGGGTAATTAATATACCCTCAGGGACCTAGAGGGTGGGCAAACTCTAGAAGCACTGCAATGAGGCTTCTGTTAATTCACCATATACCCTCTTGGTTTAGGTAAAGGACAAAGAAACATTTAAATTATCCAACCCAAACTTCTAACTTTTCATGGGTTTGGATTGAGTCCTCCTCCCAGTATATTCTATCGGGGTTTCATGCTCCGGATCCAATCCAATTGTCTTCCTAATTGTTACCATGCTAGGCCCTGCCTCTATTTCAGTATCCTGACTCCCACTGCCCACGTCCAAAAGTCTCATTCCATCATCTATCTCTTACAGTCTTGTAGAGGAATTTCTTTCCCCCATCTCCAGTACTCAGCTTTTAGCATTCCTAAGGAGGTTTTCTGTCCCATTCTGTTAATGGGTAAGTTAGATGGAAATTCTGTTTCATTATTTGTTCCCACTTCCCAAAAATTATTTAATTCCCTTTTGCTTTCTTCCTTATATTAATAACTGTAACTGCCTATGCTGACAGGTCCACATAAATAAGTTTAAGCCAAACCAAAATTTCAGATTAAAAGGAGAGAGTGAGTGCGATGCAAACATATGCCTCATGTCTAAACTGTAAGAAAGATTTTCTAACATTGGCTATTACTTGTTTTGCTGATACTAGCCACTCTAAAAGGTGTGAGGTGGTACAACATTGCAGTTTTGATTAGCATTTCCCTAAAAGCTAGAGAAGTTGAGCATCTTTTCATATATCTGTTGGCCATTTGTTTCTTGGGAGGAGTGTTTGTCCAGATCCTCTGTCTATTTTTTAATTGGATTGTTTGTTCGGTGTTGAGTTGTATGAGTTCTTTACATATTTTGGGTATTGACACCTTTCAGGAGTTGTTGTTTGCAAATGTACTCTTGAATTCTGTTGGTTGCCTTTTTGTTTCGTTGGCGGTTTCTTTTGCTGTGGTGGCCACACAATGCAACATACAGATCATGTGTCATAGAAATGTACACTTGAAACCTACATAATCTTATTAACCAATGTCACCTAATAAATATAATTAAAGAAAAAAATTTCTTAGGATAGTTGAACTAGTACTTGGAGCCATGAATCAGAACAATTCTGTTTATTCTCCAACCTAGCCAACAGCCAACAAAATAATTCACCAAAGTGCTGTTATTAATATGGTATCATATGTTATTATACAGTGATTTCCAAAGAAAGACTTCTTTTTGTTAAAATTTAAAGTTTAAAATTGGATATTAAATGAGGTTGATTCTTAACTAAGATTTCAATACTGTTAGGTGAAACACTGAGTATCTTAGCCTTCAGATTATTTTGTGCATTCAAGAAATGTCTGTCACTTCACTTTAGCTCCATGCTCAATCATTTAGAACAAAACACAACACAACAAAAATCCCAATCCATTCTGCCAGCTCAACAAAGGGCTTTGTGTGGGTGTGTGTTAGAAAGTAATTATGAGGTTTTTATTTCACTAATTATTCTTCAGCCTTTGAAATGTCAGTGTAGGTCAAAGTAGCAGCCAATGTTTTGAACCAGATCTGAATTCAAATAAGGAGGCCACTGCAGGAATAACAAGAAAAAGAACAGTAAAGTAATTTGATGTTAGGAGTGATGGAAAATGAGACTCAAGGTCACAGAAATTTGAAGTTTCCATTCAGAGGACCTCAAAAACCCCAAAGTGTCATACAAAATGCATGTCTTAACTATGATATGACTGACTATATCCACACTGCAAAGAAGTATAAATTGATACTTAACTAATGAGATTATTTTTAAATATTTTAAAAATTACCAAAGAAAATTTTTCTTCTAAGTAGGTATTTAGAAGAATATAAACTAATACTAAATATTATAAAACTACTCCAAATATTTCCTTAATTTTCCTTTATAAATTATTTTAACTGATTTCATGATTTAACTTGAGAATTTAGCTCATTATCTTATAACAAATTTCATTATTATAAATATTAAATTGTGACATTTTCTAACTTCAGTAGAATGTAAGCACATCCTCTGAGTAAAGAATGGAAGGTAGGAAAATTGATTGATTGTCCTGTATAATAACTAAATTGCATGAATATGCTGACTTTTTGCTAATAAATTATCTCCGGAAGGTTAGTGGATTTAGGTGTAGCACTGATTTCCCTGACCCCAGCCCTCAGGAGCAGCTAAGTTTACACAGTGAAAGCAAACCAGATTGGAATAAAGTGATTCCATTCATTTCAGTCATGCTCATGACTGATACCCAGTGTCATGACCAAATTGATCACACAATGGTCTCCATCAATCTTTGCAACAGTAGAATTGAGCAGATTAGTTGTGCTGTGGCCTGTTCACTTCACCTTCTATAGATACAGCTCAATCTGAGAGAAGAAAGAAGAGTTGAGGATAGAGGGTTCACTCTGATGGTTTATGAAAATTACCTCACTTCTCTTCTTTGTTCCCAAATTTTGATATCTGGTGGCTCTGTGTTATAGCTTCTGGCTTCTTCATGTATGGCACCTAGACTGCAGTCTTGGCAACATCTCAGCACCATTCTCAGACATAACAACTTAGACTCTGCATTTAACAAGTCCTCCTCCCACCATGATTTCCAGGCACTTAAATTTAAGAAACATTGGCCTGGACATAGCTTCTTTGGGGATTTATATAAGCAAGGGCATTGTTTATAAGAAGATTTGAGATAGTCTGTATAGTTGGAAACCGGGATAGGCACTCAAGAAGAGTAGACCAAAAGACCAAATGAAGATTTCGGAGAAATCTCTCCAAAACTGACTCCAAGATCACCTTCACTAAAATCTAAACTATTTCTGGAACAGAAACACTTTCTATAGTTTATCTT
The DNA here is from genome assembly GCF_963259705.1 of Myotis daubentonii. Lineage (NCBI taxonomy): Eukaryota > Metazoa > Chordata > Mammalia > Chiroptera > Vespertilionidae > Myotis > Myotis daubentonii. The sequence goes on along the minus strand of NC_081840.1, from coordinate 80,353,208 downwards.
GGGTTTCCCAATTCCTGATACTCTACCCAGCACTGTCCAAAAGAAATATAATGTGAGCCACAGACAGAATTTTAAATTTTCTACTGGCCACATTAAAGGGATAGAAATAAATAGGTGAAATTAATAATAGATTTTATTTAACCCAACGTATCTAAAATATTACTCAACTTTTAATGAATATAAAAATATCAATGAAATAGTTTACATTTTGCAATAAAACTTCAAAATCTTGTGTGTATTTTATACAGACAGAACATCGCAGGGTGAACTAGACACATTTCAAGTGCTCAGTAGACATGAAGCAGTGGTTACTAAATTGGATAGCATGGTTCTACCCCAATTCATATGTGTTCTATTTTGGGTCCTACACATAGACTTCTATTATGAGATTTCTGTTATGTCTTAATATGGTGTGTGTGTGTGTGTGTGTGTGTGTGTGTGTGTGTGTGTGTGTGTATGACAGAGATTTTTTTCCAACAAATTCCACTCCTTTCCAACTTATTAGGTTAACTTGTAATCTAGATTAGTAAATTAGGTTAGTAAGTACTTTCCCTTAAGATATTCTCCTTACTTATTTCCAGACAATTTATAATGAGGAAAACTTAACTTTTCAGATATTCCACTGTCGATTTGATAACATGGAAGCTGGATTTGTCTGATTCTCATTTTCTTTATCTGTAAAAAGGGAAAAGAAGTGTCTCTATTGCAAAGCTGTTGTGAGGATTAATCAAAGTAACACATATACCATAGTCCAGTGCCTGGTACATAGTAAGTGTTCAATAAAAGCTATTATTAATAATTATTATTAATTTTTTAAGATTTCCTTTAACCTCAATAACTGCCAAGGGACTACAAATAATAATATTATCCAGGGTTGGGGTTTAGGCATGGAATAGGTTATAAGAAGAATGATAACCTCTCATCTCAGGGCTACCTACCTCACAACACCAAACCAGCGTCTAGGGTTTGAGGTGTTTGTTTTAGCCACCACTCTGTTTGGTACTAAATTCTGCTGTGTTTTAAAAAATAAATCAGTAAATGTGGGCAGAGCTCAAGAGATTTATCTCAGTGCTGGGGCCGATGCAAGGCTGTGACACACTCCAGCAAACATGCTTCCTTGGCACACCAGGAAGTGGCAACGCCCGCCTGACAAATCTCCAAGAGCCACCTACACTTAGCCCCGGCCCTCACGCCCATTGGATAACATAGCAAGCATGTCCCTATTGCATTGGCTGCTTACCCCTTTATATATGGCTGTACTTCCTCAATAAACTTAGATCTGTGTCTCTGAACCTGGTCTCCGGAGTCGTGCATGCAGCGCTCTAGCACGTTGGGCTCCGTCGTCCTCACCCCCGAGGGACCCCCTGTTCCAAGTAAATAAAACTGAAATCTCAGGGGTCCAATGCAATAAAGCTTATTTTTTTGTTCAAGTCAGTGGGATGTGTGTCACGTGGCTCTCTGGAGCAATTATCCTCCAAATGATGACTCAGGGAACTAGTCTATTTCTCTATTGTCTGACTGATATTCAATACCTGGCCTCCACGATTTCTGAAAAAGAAAAGTAAAGTATGGATAAATAAGCAAGGTTTTTAAACAGACCCAGAAATAGCATGCATTATTTTCATCCAGGATCCTTTGACCAAAACATAATCAGACTAGAAGCCTGATGCATGAATTCATGCACGTGTGGGTTCCCTCATCCTGGCCTGTGGGATCAGGCCAAAACCAGCTCTCCAACATCCCCCAAGGGGTCCTGGATTGTGAGAGAGTGCAGGCCAGGCCAAGGGACCTTACCAGTGCATGATTGGGGCCAGGGAGGGATGTGGGAGGTTGGCCAGCCAGGGAGGGACTGTGGGAGGGCTCCAGGGCATGTCCAGCCCGTCTTGCTCAGTCTCCATCTGCTGGACCCCAGCAGCAAGCTAATCTACTGGTCAGAGCGTCTGCCCCCTGGTGGTCAGTGCACATCATAGAGACTGGTCAACCTATTGACTGTCTGTCCCCTGGTGGTCAGTGCACAACATGGCAAGTGGTTGAGCGGCCTTAGCATATCATTAGCATATTACGCTTTGATTGGTTGAACGAATGACCAGACACTTAGCATATTAGGCTTTTATTATATAGGATGGCCACAACCTAACAGCAAGTCTTCCTCTATGCCCAGAAAGGGGACTATAATACAGAATTTGGAAACCACATAACAGTGTTTTTGGCACAAGTTGGAGTACAGGACACAATATTCTTTGAAAAAGCATTCCTCCCAAATGTTCTGGTAAGTGTGGGGAGTTAGGCAATTGTGGGGGCCCTGTCCAGAGTACGCCAGATATTCAAAGCCAATCTGAGCAAGGACACAATGATTGTATTGTGTACACTGCACAGGTGTATTTTTCTATAAGCCAAATACTGATTTCACTATTTGGCAAGAAGCCTCTTCTGTCTAAGTTGGTATAAAGTGTGTTACTGACCAGCTGGTACGAGGATGCTTTTATGTAGAGCTAGGCTGCTTGGCTGGACTGCTTTGTTAGCAATGGCTGCAACGTGTGTGCGGCTACTTTATGAGGCAACTTTGAAGAACTATTTTGTCTGAAGGCTCCTTGGTAGCAATGGCTACTGGGTCTGCAATAAAGACCCTCTTATATGCCTATGACTTCTCATGTCTTCTTCCTTCATCCACTCCCCAGTGTCCCCCAGCAGAGAAGGACCTGTGCACCCAGCAGTTGGCATAGTTGAGCGGGATCAAGGAGTAAGGACTCAGACAGCAATGGATAGAAGAGACTGAATCAGACGCATGGAAAGAGAAAACGACAGCCCTGGCTTGTGTGTGTATAACAGTCAAAGTTTGAAGTTAAGACATCTTCATTTAATAATGTCTGATATTTAGTTAGCCCAGCACAAATTTAAGTCTCGGAATGTGCTTTCAAATTTTAGAAATTGTCATATTGTATCTACAGAGCCTGTGATATAGGTGGTTCCTTTTCCGTTCCACAAATGAGTATGAGCTGAGTACTGGCAGGTTCGGTGCCTGCCATCTAAGGTGTCTGATGCTAAGGGCAAGGCTCTGCCAAGTGCCACAGAGCCCTAAGACGCAGCCTCTCCTCTAGGTCGGCATTACTCCCAATGCAATGGCAGACTCTGGGTAAACACCAGTGGGACAAGTTCACGGTGTTACAAGACTTCCCTTCCGTCCTCAGACAGTGCCAGCTATTCCATTTAACTGACATGAATTGTTCCTTATTCTGCTTTGGGGACCATAGAAAAGGTTAATTCTTCTTTTACATCACAACTCTTTTAATAGTTGGAGACAATTATACCTGTTCCCCAACCTGAATTCTTTTAAAACATATTTTTCCAACCATCCCTCAATGACATTACCAGTTTTTATTGTCCCCATATCATCCCCTAGTTTGTCAACATCCCTTTTAAAGCTGAACGCCCAAAGTTAAATACGGCATTGCAATTGGGATCTGCAGTTGCCATCTCTTTTGAGCAAGAGTGATGCACTACTTGTCACACTCCCTCCTTCCCCCCTGCTCCTCCCAAAGACTCTCTCTTACTGCTGCGCCCTGTTCCTCGGAACTGACACACCTCCGAAGGGCTCCATATATTGTGAACTGCCTGAAAATTTGAAACAGAAATCTGTAAATTTGTTTCTCTGTGGAAATCTTCAACCTTGAAAATTCTAAAGGACATTGTCATTTATTCAAAACATTTTACCAAGTAGTCTTTAGTTCATACTGCCTGCCTTATGAGTTATAGGAAAGCATGAATGGGAAGAAAAACCTTTATGTATTTTATTTTACCTTTAAAATTGCTATTTTATTTTATACTTACTATGTGCCAGAGCCTGTGATGTGGAATGGGTTAAAATGGCAAACAATCATGGTTTTTTCTTACATGATGCAGAGTCTAGTAGGAAAGACAGGCATTGCTCAATAATCATGCAAGTAAATATAAAGACACACCGCTGATAAGTGCTTTGAAGTAAAATACCAAGTACTTTGAGAGAGAAGAAAGGGGACCTAGTACAGGCTGCGAAGTAATCTCTGAGGAGGCAGAAATCTCCAATCTGAGTGATGACTAAGAAGATGAATGAGGATGGCTGGAACCCAAATCTCATGCTGTATCCATTATGCATTCCGCCTTGCTGAAGGAAAGTGAAGATATCTGCCCTGGAAAATGTTGTCATATCATGAAATCTGCAGCACAAACATAATGATAAACATATAAAATAAGGGGTAAAATCATCCACACATAACCCTTAGATAAAAAAAAATCATATTATTTATAAAGAAATTCATGTGTTGAGTAATCATGAAAGTGGAAAGGAAATGTAGCATAACTTGAAACATAATTTGGAAAGGTTTTCAACAACCTGGGTAATTATGAGAATACTGAAAGGAACGAAGGTGAGTTTTGAGGAAATGGAAGATAGATAATCGTCCAAATGGAGTAATGTCCTGACCCCTCAGTTTCCAGAAGGAAATCACACACTAGGACAAGCTCTATCTGCTCATGAGAAACTGACTCACTGCCTTCACTATAAGCCATCAGGGTAATGGACTTGGGAGTGCCAACCACAATGTGGACTCCGCCTCACATATACGAATTCTTCTGTGCTCCCCAAATCAGATCGTTAGGTTACATTAGCTTTGTCTGAACAAAGCAAGCTTCTGAAATGCAGCTCTAAAGTAAATGGTTTTCCAATGTACTGCAATGGTTTCAAGAGAAACTGGACTTATGACTTGCAAAAAATACATTGGTTAGCTTCTGGTGAAAGGTTTTCCCATGACTTAACTTATGGCTCGGAGCATCTTAACATTCTAAAGACTTTAGAATGATAAACATAAACTGCTCTAATAAAGGTTTATACCCAATCTCTTTCTCAGTTGGCAACATTTTTTTTTACAAAGCAAAATAATAAATTTCAAATCTGCTATTGCTTAACCATTCTGGATTTTCCAAGCGCAGTGTTAATAGGTAAGTGCCTTAAATGAAACTGACAACAACATATACGTCTTTTAAAGAATGGTAGAAAGCTCAGAAAGCTTTCCAATAGAGGTTGGCTATAAAATTGGGTTGCTAAAAAAAATAGGCTTTTTCCCAACTTGAAATTCTAGCTATCGTCCATATCATTTTTCAGTCCAAGGGCAATTCAACTTTACATGGCATTTTCAATAGGATTTCAAAATGTACGTCTTCAGTAAAAATATTTCTATATTATAAAATCACCATTTAGTGTTTTCTTTTCTGTTCTTTGGAATCTGGCTTTGTCTTTTTCTCAATTCCATGATTAGGCAGAATTTCTATCTTTTCTACCAAGAACATTTATACAGAATGTAGATTTCAGGTTTGTTTTGCCTATGGTTCTACAATGCAAAGGGCTTTGTTTTAATGTATTTATATTTAATGTATATAATTTTCTTAGCACCAACACTCCTTCTTGCATTTAAATGTGATTAATATAAATCAGAGCTGACATTATGATTGCTGTCTACAGCTTTGCATGGTCCTGGTATTTATGCACCTCCTCCACAAATTCCAGAGCATTCTATACTGTCCAAGTAAATAAGCATTGTTATAGTTTATATGTAAAGCAACTCCTGCATAAAAAATAATCTTGATGAATCATGATAACACAGAAAAATCACACAACTCCATATTTTCAAACATCACCTAATGAAATTGTATGCTATGTTCTATTCTATGTTCAATTGTATGCAGAAAATTGAATACGCCTTAAACGATACAAAAAAAACATGGTTCACACAACGTTTTAGAGACCAACAGAGTCCTTCTAAGTCCAACCCAGTCTGCTTCTAGCTCTGGAACAGAACATTTCTTTGATAAAACACTAAATGAAGTTGTTGGCTTGCATTTGGGTCTATATTGCATAAAAAAGTATATTTTCAAATACTAGGCTTACACTCAGCACTAAGAGATGCTCACACCCTGGAAGGCTTCTGGGAACAGCGGGTTCGTTTTGCCTGGCTCATCTGCACCTGACATGCACCGCCGCCACGGCATATGCTCATGGAATGAGAGAGCAGTGGGTTCCTCTGCCTGTAGTTAATTCACCTTTTCATTTCCTTCCACTGACCTCCCTCCTATCTCCCCTCTTCCTCCTCTTTGTTTCCCTCTCCATCCTTATACCTCTACCCTTTTCTCCTCTCCCTTTTATGAAGAAAGTGTAAAATGGAATGTTTACACAAAGATTATACAATGCATTTCATTGTGCTTCCAGGCAATGTGCCTTGTCAGGCCAATATTACTATGCAGCTCACATAACCACAGACATTTTTTCAGCTAGAAGAGAATTAGAGATAACTCTGTGAAGTGGTTTCCAAATTATATTTTAGCAGTGGAATCTTTGGTTTAAAGAAAATTCTACATGGAATCACAATATATAAAATTGATGAAAGTGGAGCTGCCCTTTGAAAGAAAGAAATGAGAAGGGCCCAGAGTCCCTCAACCTCACTATCCTTCTTGCCTACAAGAAAACCCTGGTCTCTTCAGGAAACAATTTAAAAATCTTGATCTCATGCTATCCCCCATCTGAGGACCAGAAAGATCAAATATTTTATCCCAGGTAGCATACCTTTCAAGATACAATGATATATCTACAACCCAGTTTTCTATATCTAGAAATTGTAGGTGGTTTTCTCTTATTTTAATGGAATGTGAATTTAGTGGTGATGATAACACAGAATGTTCTTGAATTCTGTGGAAATTTATGTAACTTCAATATACATTTATTTAGCATATACATCGTGATAGACAGTGAGCAGGTGTAACAAATATAAAAAGAAAGATCCATCCCCTCAAGATGCTTTGAGTCCATTAGGGGAAAAGATGTATAAAACAAAACAAAACAATAATCCCAGAGTTTGAGAAGCACAAACTATAGAAAGAGCCTTCAAATCTTCACTTTGGAATCATGGAGATCTTGATAGGAGAAGTAGATTTTTATCCAGAACATGGGAGAACAAGAGCTGGCCAGGAGGACATTCAGGTAGAAGATGCAACATGGAAAAATGGAAAGGTATGGCATCGCCCAGGAACTTCATATAGAAAGGATCAAAAAGCTATTTTATCTTGTGAGAAACTGAGGAGCATTCAAGAATTCTAAATAGAAAATGACGTGAAAATTTAAAAAGCTATTTCACAGCTAGGAGGATCCAAATTAGGGCTGTAACAATGAAGGTAATGACATACAGAGTCCAGTGGGCTTATACACTGGGTGTGATGAATGAAGGTAAGATGTAAGATAGAGTCAGGTTTCTGGTTTAAGCAACTGGGTAAATGGTTGTCAGTCCCTGGGCAGGAAATAGAGAAGAATGGAGATCCAATTTTAGGCTCAGAGAAAAGGACTTTTTTTTTTTTTTTGAGTATGATGAGTTGAAGGAGAAGATTTGAGATCCTGATTTAAAAAAGTCTCATGCTTTTAGTTAAAATGCTATGAAGAGAGTCATAGAATTTTTAAAGGTCAGTAGATAATACTAGCTTCTATGTGGTATCCAAGTCTCAAATAAGATTTCTCCAAAGTCCAGAAGTGTTCAAAAGAGAGCAGAGGACAGAGCCCTCCAGGAGTCCAACAGCTAAGTGACAGATAGAATGAACATGCCACAAACATGGCTGAGAAGGGGCCAGCAGAGATGGAAGGGAAAAATCCTAGAGAGAAAGGTGTCATGAAAATCAATCCAGACAGGAAAAGAGCCTCCCAGAACGGGGAGTGGCCACCTGAGTCCAGTTCCAGAGAGAAGCCAGGTCAGATGAGCATGGACATGGCCAATTGTGTTTGCTTACAAGAAGTTGTCTGTGGTCTTTGCTGTGGCAGCTTAGTGGAGTAACAGAGACAGAGGCTGAAGCGCAGCTCTAATTGTTTAAGGAACACTGTAGATTGTTATTTCAAGAAACTTCCTGATGAAGGGATGGGATAATATAGGTTTATAGCTCAAGGAAAATGGGAGTCAAAATTAAAATTTTTTTCTTTGATAATGAGAGAAACATGAGTGATATCAATGAAGCTGGCCAGGTTGAAGATGCAAGAGTGGGAGAAATGGGAGCACAACCCAAGGAGCTAAGAGAGTGTCCCCAAACCCCAGAGGCAGTAATAGTCTTGAACAGGTGGGAATGGGTGCAAATTGAGATGTTTCTAAACAGTGGAGTAAATTTGAGAGTATTTTTCTCAGACAGCTAAATGATGAAAATGAGAGAGGAGGCGACAGGATCAAGTCTGAGGGCAGAAAGAAGTTTGGAAGAGTCCCTGAATGCAATGGGGGGGAGACAGAAAATATAAGATAGAGTCAGGGACTGTTAGTTATGTACTGATAGGGACAGTTACGTACTGACAGGGACACAAACATAAATTGCCCATAATGGTGAAGTGTAACTGAGCTTAGAGACAGGAGCCTCTGGGGACATTGGAAGAGACAAGAAGGAAAGGTGCATCCTGAAAATTTTCAAAGTTATTAAGAAGCTCCACTTCCCTCGGGAGGACTTATTCATCTCTAAATTCTATTCTGCCCTCCTATGCCCTGTGGGCAGAGACAAGCTGAACTTCTCTGCCTACCAGCAGAACCTCCTCCTACCACTTTGTGTTTACTTTCAACTCCATTCTCCACTTCTCAGTGTTATTAGGATAAAAAGCAGCAATGGGTGTCCTTTCTGTCTGCAGGATGACTGTGTCCATCAGAAGGCATGTATGCTGTCTCCTTCAGGGAAGATGATACCATATACATAATCACCAGTACTCCCTACCTTGATACTGTCAGTTAATAACAATCTGTCTTCCTAAGCCCGCAAGGAATTTGGGAACTGATGCCTCACAGAGTATCTTCACCACTAAAATTACTCTTAACGATAGTGGCGGGGGGGGGGAATCAAATTAAGCCATTTTCCTCCTACCCTTTTGCTACCTACTTGGAAATCATCAGTACAAATGGCAGTTAGCCTAGCAATAGAGCTGCAATCAAAACAACCACATCTATCTCAGTGAGCCATGTCGCTGTGCTGGCTGGGATATTCCATTGGCTACTAATTAACAGTGACACACATTACCGGCCTGGCAGCAGGGTCAGCATAGCACTAGTAGTGCTGTCCTGCAGGCAGAAACCATACATATTCAAGTCTTTGCTCCAGCCCCAAGGAAGGAGGAGGAACGGAAAGTTAGTTGACAACAGACATCCATGGAACAGTTCTCTAAAGCAGTAGGTTTCCCACATCTGAGAGAGGGACAAAGGACTGCATGGGTCGGGGTCATTTTATGTTAAATGTAATAGAGTGCAAACTTAGTCCTGAATGAAGTGACGGAGATCATCACCATGTGGAGTGTGGAGGAGGAAGGCAGGGTCCAGATGGGGCCGATCCTTTGTTCTAAAACCCTTTCTCCAATCTTTAGGTCAGATTTTCCTGAAAAACAAAATGTAAATTCAAATTTAAAAACCCACCCATGGCTGGGTTTCTACCACATTACAACTGTGGCCTGAGCTCTGTGAAGGTAGAATCATCAGCTATCCAGAAGGTGGCTTAAAGGTCTTCATTAAAGAGATCTCCCTAAAGCTTCAGGGAGTCCCACATGGCTTCTTCAGGAGCCCCTGGAAAGAAGCAACTGTGTCCCCTAGCTGGTTTGGCTCAGTGGATAGAGTATCAGCCTGCAGACTAAAGGGTCCCAGGTTCAGTTCCCACCAAGACCACATGCCTGGGCTGTGGGCTCAATCCTCCCAGTAGGGGGTATGCAGGAGGCAGCCAATCAATGATTCTCTCTTAATCTTGATATTTCTCTCTATCTCTCTCCCTTCCTTTCTGAAATCAATAAAAAATATATATTTTTTTAAATATATTTTATTGACTTTCCACAGAGAGGAAGGGAGAGAGATAGAGAGTTAGAAACATCGATGAGAGAGAAACATCGATCAGCTGCCTCCTGCACATCTCCCACTGGGGATGTGCCTGCAACCAAGGTACATGCCCTTGACTGGAATCGAACCCGGGACCCTTCAATCTGCAGGCTGATGCTCTATCCACTGAGCCAAACCGGTTTCGGCAAAAAAATATATATATTTTATAAAAAATAAGCAATTGTGTTACTCAGCCAAGATTACCCAATAACCAATCCACCCAGTGCCCTCAGGTTTTGCATGGTTCCAAGCAGGCAACAGGTACTCATTAAATACTTGTTGCCTAAATGAATAAGCCCAGCCCCAGTAGCTATCCACATAGGCTGTCCTAGTCTATTCCTGCCCTGAGCAATATCCGGAGAGGCAAAAGGCCAAGTTTGTTATGGGGCCAAGGGTGAGGTGACATGGAGTCCAGGAAACAGCTGGAAGGGAGGAGAGGAGGATTGGAGGAACAGAGGGTAGCTTGAGGGCCTCAGGCGCCTGTCAACAGAAAGGATGAAATGATAAGGTGGTGATAGCAAAGACAAAGGTGTCTGTCTTGGAACCTCAGAAGGCAACCTGAGTGTGTGGGGGGGCCTCCCTTCCTGGGAGGAATGAGAACCCCAGCCCCATGCTTTCTCTCTTCTGTTGTCCCTTTCCATGGTCTCCTAGGGAAGCAGACTGTGTTTGTTTGTTAAGCACAGCACTGCAATACACAAACAGATTGACAGAAATGTATGCCAGCCTTTCTTGTTTAAAAACATGAATTATTCAAGAAATATTACAATATTAATTAGAAATCATTAAAATACGAGTGTTGGGGGAGGGTGGAATGAGATGGTGCATTAGCAAAATCACATTTAGCCCAAACATAAAGTGTGCCAGAGCTGCTTAATCATTGTTTTGATAGCTAAAATACCATAACACCAGTTTCACAAAACAGGGGAAAAGGGAGTCTTTTGGAAGCCTCTGCTTCCATTACTACTGGTGAGATTAATTATTTATGGAGCTCCAGCAGAGTCCTGGGTGCTCCAGAAGACACGAATAAGATGAGGTTTCTGCCCAAAGGGCATAGGTGCAAAATCAGAGATGCACAGAGTTCTGACACATACACCCAGTTGGTGATTAATGATCATGAATACGAGGGGCTTTGCGGTTTGCTCATTTTTTTTTTTAGTTTTCAGCCTTCAGAGGAATCACAAAGTGAATGTTGTTACTACAGAATACCAAGGAAGAAGTAAGCCATCAGGAACCCTATAAATGAGAAAAATATATAAATCTCACATTTCAATGTCACATTTACAAACTATGAATGACAGCAAGAAAGAACTTTAGTAATTTAGGTCTGGAGGATTCACTAGTGATGAAGATGATGATTTCATATTTAATATAGGTCAACAAACTATAATTATTACACAAAATGCACACATGACATAAGTTCTGTAAATGTTAAAGGTTACAGCACTTGGTAAATGTGTATATTATATATACAAATAGGTCACTGGCATTGACATGTGGTGATCATTTAAAAACAGAGCTCAGGGTTATTGATACAACAGTACATATGAAAGAAAAGACCAGTTTTAAGAGGGGCCACTTCAGCAGCTGAATTAACTATTTCATGGTGGTAGGGTATTATTTTGAGGATGCTGCAATGGAACACAAATAGAATCCTCATGACTTTAATTGATTACAATAGCTTCCTCTGAGCACCAGAAGTTGCTGAATCGATGAGCAGGTGATTATCACACCCTATGGGATATGGGCAGAGAGAAATGAAAGCAGTGTTGCAGAGAACCAGTATCAGAAACAAGTTCATCTTCTTTCTCCTTTTAGCTTAGTTTATGCCCAGAAACAAACTGTGGTCATATCCAACACTGACTTAAAGATCTGGAGATGGGAATGGCAGAAGGAGCCACTAGATCTTTCAGTCACTCCCACATTGACATGACCTTAGAACAAGCCAAGGACGCCTGGGCCATGCTGTTTCTCTCTCATTTAGAATATGAGCCTGTTCTGTTGCATGATAAAAAGCACCTAGTTTATAGCTACATAATAGCAGAGACTTCGCCTTACCCCCACCCCTCACCCCCAATCCCTGGTCAACTTCCCCATATCAAGATGAAGAGATGGAAGGTAGGGTTTGAACTTAGTATGGCTAGAGTATAGAGTCAGGAAATCAAATGAGTCTAAAATAGAAACATGCAGTAGTTAAAGAAGAAGAGTGAATCCAGATACAAAAGATAGACAAGCAAGAAAAGACACACCCAGAAAAGACAGCCTCAAATACAAGTTGGGAATCTAGATACCACATCAGATCAAAAGTCATGGGACAATAAATAGTCAAAAAAGAAGAGAGGGGTGAATTCTCCAGGGTCTGCTCCAATTGGATTTCTATTCCTCTCCATAATTATCACGGGGTTTCCTCTCACAGAGAGCTTTAGTTGCTGGGAGAGCTGACTGACAGCCTGCATAGACCCCAGATGCTCAATAAATATTTGTGGGATGAATGACTCAATGATTTTAATTTCAGTTCAAGTCCATCTAGAGACCAGCAGATGTTCAGGGAATCTAAATTAATGTATTTTCCACTTGACATATATAAATTGACCAATATTACTAACAGGAGTGGAGACAGGGATTGGAACAAATGTGACTATTTGTAAAAATCAAATCTAGGCAGATATAGAAACTTAGACATTGGGTAGTTTTCCAAACTCATTAGGCAGCCACCAAACAGCAATTGGCTTGTAGCATGTGCATTGTAGTCCTTTGCATATTGCCCAGTATTGCCATATATTCCCTCTGGGACTGACACTTTTTTTTCTTATGCATCTAACACCTCTTTCTCTTTATTCTCCTAAGACAAGAGTGAAATGCCTTCAATCACTTTGAGTTCATGTACAAATATGTATTAACTAACTCTCTCAAAACACACACACACACACACACACACACACACACACACACACCACATTCACACAATGGGAGAAACTAGTATATTAGCTTTTTTCATTAGATACACTTATTGTTTTAGCAATGTAGCTTTTAACTTCTGGGAGTGGGAATAAGACTTATTTTTAAGGCTGCAATATAGGCTGTAATAATAGCCAGAAAAACAACCAGCAGAATAAAATAAAGGTACAAATCCATCTGGAAGAAAATACAAGTGTAATGAGATACTTGACCCCACAAACATGACCTCAGTAGCTGATCAAAAGCATTGTACTTTCCAAATAATCGGAATGCAATTTAATATAGTAGCAACTGCCCAGGTTAAAAGATCAACTGTCTCAGGTCTGAATTTTCTTGAGTTCATGATTACAAGCTCTGAATATTTATCTGCAGAATAAAAAGCCCCCAAAAGCATATCTCCACTCAAAGAGAGGAACTTACCAAATGCTTCTAGATTGATTTACTAGCTGATCAGGTATCCAGGCTGAGTTCAAATTCATCCTTCTAAGGCTCTGTTTCTGCTACAAAGTGAAGTACAGGACAGAGGTGGTAACAATGATGATAAAATTTGACTCAAATGGTCACGCCCCAGTTAACATCATGGACTAAAACTCCTATCACATACCTACATCCTCTGGGATGTAACATAGGCCAACAGGAAGTGTGGCACCTTTCAAAGGGGAAATTGCAAGATAAGTAGAAATATGCATGCATGCTACATACACATACACATATATGCACACTACATGTACATACACATTCAGCACCACATTCTTCGTGAATATAAAATACTCTTAAAATTAGGTATTACTTGCTGTTGTCCAGGTGTGCTTCAGATTGATTAATTAGAAATCTCTGGAATCCAATGGGATCTTCTGGGGAAAGGAATCACATCCTAAAATACTACAACCATTGGTTGAAGTAGAGGGTCAGCCTACCTGGACTTGAGAATCCCCAAAACTGCCATTGTAGCAGGCCTCTGAGAATACAGATGGTATTCTCTGGCCCCTGTAGATCCCAGAGCAAAAGCTAGAGGGAGGGAAGCTGTCCACTGGCCAGAAGGCCCATTCTGAGTGGCATATCTCTTACTATATTTATTAAAAACAAAAAAAAAAAACTCAGGAAACCTGAAACTTGTCTATTACAAAGGCTCTCATACTAACATTTGGTTTCGGTCAATCCTGGCCTTGATGAAAATTCACAGTGTTGTATATATGTCTGGAGAATGATACCATGAGGACTTCTCATCACTCTCCCCTAGACATTCTTCTACTCTTCTACCACATTCTCAATACATAGATGCCTAAATGTTAAGAGTCTGGCTGATACTAATTAGAATTAGGGTGCACTATAACATAAACTGACATAGTCATCGGTAGACATGATGTCTGTATCCAAGTGTGTCAAAACTGCAGCAAGAGGTGGCTCTTTTTGGTCTGTCATCATATAAACATATGCTCCATAAGTGACCCACGCATAGATATCTTCAGATGCCTTGTCATCATAAATCCTTCCCGTGAAACATGGCACGATGGCAACTACTCCAACCTTCTGGATAGAAATTGGGATACTCTGTATGCTGTATCGGTACTACACAATAAGGTGGAGTTTATTTACTGCGGCAGGAAGAAAAATAACCAGGGGTCTCAAAATAAAACCCTCATGCAAATGCTTACTACTTATAAAAAAGGCCTGGGGAATCTGCATCTTGCCCATTGCAGAGGCTCACACAGAATATGATCATACTAATACCAGTGCTGGGTTTCGGTATTGCCTGTAGACAAAGGTACAAAGGCCACATCAAGCCCTAACCCCTCCATACTGGAAAGTTACACCTCCCTAAAATTAAAGCCAAGAGACCAGAGCAGAGGAGACAAGTAAATATCCTCTTTCCCCGTGGCACCTCCCGCCTAATGGGAATCGTAGTTAATGATCTGAATCGAAAGAGAAGTCTTGTTTTATGGAATGCTCACTCTTTGTTAAGCAAAGCTATTTGGGCGAAGGACCATTCTATCGATTTAAAAATTGATTTCTTTTCTTTTTCTCCCTTCATATAACTAAAACATGGCTCACAAATCACAGCTCTTTTATTCTTCTAGCTGCAACCTAGGCTGAATCTCTCCCAACCCTCTCACCAGGGGATGTCTGGTGGAGGAAGTGGGAACATTTGGACAGAGATTGTTCAAGCTTCTATTAAAGGTTTCAAGTGGCTTCCTTTGAACATTTGGTAATTTATATTTCAAGTCCCTTGGTGTAATTATTGTAATTATCATTAATCATCAACTTCCAGACCCAATCGAAACACAGAACATTGGAAAGGTCAAAGCAATGGAGAATTCTACTATCTTTCACAGAAGATATGAGGCATTAACATTCTGATGCTCCATTTGTGTGACAAAGATTGTAATGAAAACAGAAAATAGCACAAGATTAATGTGTTCTTATGATAAGAATCATCATAAGCGAAAGAGCAAATAGAGCAAACTTAACCCACTCTTGTCACAGAGGCATATGGTGACCAGATGGGTTGAGGCTGAGGAACAGGCTATGACAGCTTGGTTTGACCCTGATGAAGATGATCATGCCTTCCTTCTTTTGTGGAGGAACAAAAGATAAACTAACTCAGAAGCATGGCAAGTCACATTTTGGATAATTGAGTGGACTCCTGGTTGTCTACCTGGCTCCTTCCCTAGATATCTGTCTCCAGATCAGATCACTCAACCTTCAAACCCATATCAAAACTGCCTGCTAGAAATCTACCTGCTTGTCCCACACTTCCCTGAACCCAGCCCATCCACTGTGGACAAAATAGGAAAATGCTTAAACACCAAATTCTGGAAGTGCCTACACGTGTATTCAAATCCCAGTTTGGCCACTTAGTGTGTGATCCTGGGAGGCTTGCAGTTTCCATGCCTCCCATTTTTCTTTTTGTAAAATGTGCTTAATAGCATCTACTCCAAGTGTTATTTTAAAGATAAAGTAAGGCAATATACTTAAACTACTTAGCACATAGAAAGTGCTCAATATATGTCAGCTACTTTTTTTTTTACAATAGAATTCCTTTATTATTATGAAGTCTGTCCAGTTACTTAAGCAGAAAAAGATAAATCTGAAAATTAGTCTATATTTCTTCATGTCCGTCACCTTCACACAAACAGAGTAGGACAAAATTCTGTTAATTATATCCCTTTGTCCTCCTTCACATATTTTCGTCCCATTCTAAAACATTGGCTATACTGAAGCAAAATTCTCTTCAAATGCATAATTATCATAATGCCCTTCTCCAGCTAAAATTCTATCAGTGGATTTCCAAACCTTCAAGTATATCTCAGATTCCACAGGAGGGACATTACCTCTCCTTCTTTTTAGCACCTCCACATTCCCCAGGCTCTACACAGACCAAATGTCCTGCAATCCCAGCATAGTCTTCAGTCTTTCTTGCTTCCCACACTTGTCAGTAGTGGTCACTCTGTCTGAAATCTACCTACATCTGGTCAATCTCCTCTAGTTCTTAAATGACTCAGCACAGGCATCATCACCTCTCAGAAACTTTCCCTAAGCTCCTTTCTCCCTCCATTAACATTAAGTGTTCTTCATATGTTTTCACAGCACTTAAAATACTCTTCTCTTAATATTAATGTTGTATTTTATTATATGCAGGTTCCCATCCATAGTAGGCCATGAAATCCTGGAAAACAGACACTGTTATTTCATCTCCATGAAGCCATTTCTTAGTGTCTGGTGTGCAGGAGATGCACAATAAATTTTCTTGAATAAATTCACGCATCCTTCTTATCTCTCTTGCTAGCTACAATCATGAATGAGAAGGTAAGTAAAATAAAATTTAAGTACTTTCTTTTATTTCTTGTTAACCATTAAAATGGGAGAAGACTTGAAAAAAATCATAAACTTAAAGGTAAAATAAAGATTGTGGATTATCTGTGCTTTTCCAAGATTATTCAGGTTCTTTGCATTGTCTACTGGTAGAAGACAATGTAGGCCTGCAGCAATGCACCAGCAGACTGACAATAATTGAGATAATCTGCTAAAATGTGTCCCCCTAAATTTCCCTCGTATAATAAGAGAGGAATTAGACATTTTGAAGAAGAAAAACTTTTAAAGCTAATGTTTTATGGAAGCAGGATGCAGGGGAATTGTATTATACATTCAGTTTTCTTGAAGTCTGCTAAGGGAGCCAGCAGGGAAAACCATAAGAACAATAATTCCGCTTGACAATACGAAGGTATGGAATCCAAAGGACTCAATTCTAGTACCCTGCAGAGGGGTTGATGTTTGTCTGCTTGCCAGAGGCGAACAGCCACCTTGAGAGGGGTAAATGCTATAGCTGACCCCTCTGTTTGAAGAGTCCCTCTCTATATCCTACTAATACAAGAAGATGACACATGTCCCAGTTGGAGAAAGGAAGCTGGGTCCCACTTAGAGAACTCAAGAGCCTCCCCTGGGCTCAGAGATCATGGGAACTTCCCTGATGGACAGTTTCAGGTTGGGCTGACCAGGTTGGCTGTTTACTTCTGGAGGCAGTAGAGAAAAACTAAATTACAGTCAAGACAAGAAGCAAAGTTTATTGCTGGAAAGATATTCTGATGGCCCGAGGGAAGAAACAGGTCAGAAATGGGAAATAATAACTCCATCAGAAGATAGGAGTGAGTGTGAAATGGGTCAGTTCAAGGGATTTGGGATGAAGGTTGTGGATGGAGCAAGGGAGCCAGAGGGCAGACTTTCTGAGCTGTGCTCCTTAAAGGAGTTGGCCAGGATTAGCAACAGGTACTTTCTCAAGGACGAAGAAAATCCTAGTTACTTCAAGTGCCCATTCTTCATGAAACCACAAAGAGGAAATGGAAGGAAATTAGACACGAGAGAGAGTGAGCAACACGGCCACAGAAAGAAAAGAAAAAAGAAGTCAGCACCACAGGAACTACATGATGAGTGCCCACACTGGGTCAGCAGCTTTAACAGCAACATCCTGCCTTCATCTGAAGAGCCTGGAGGAGTCTGATAAAATTCTCTGTGGGGTTCAGATAATTCCTCCCACCCTCTGCTCATCTCAGCTGTGATCTGGCTTCCCCAGGTCTGTCTATCTCTTTCCAGCTGACAAATCTGCCTGATGGTCTCCCTTACATTTTAATTCATCTCCGCAAGACGCTGCCTCTGCACTCACCTCCATGGGGCCATGTGCTCCCCAGCCTGTATATTGGATCAGAACACCCATTTGCTGCTTCCAGACCAGGCCCTGAAAAGACAGGAGTGTCCCCCCAAGCACATGTTCACGTGTTAGAGAAGATGCTCAGAACAGTAAGAATTCTCCAGTGTAACAAGACAAAACTATTCACAACTCCGGAAGGAAAGGACTTGTGGCAGTGTTGAAGAAAACCAAGTCTTAGGGAACAGGATGGTTTGCTGAGTGCCTGCACATGCATCTGATATATAACAAAGAATTTTCTGAAATGCATTCCATTGTGTATTTGATACTAAATCCAACATGGAAATGAATGAACACTTCCAGAGAAAATGTAAGATGAATTCCTAGGAAATTAGAAATCCTGGGCATAAAAATAGAAGTCTTAGAGGAATAGGGGTTCCATTCATCCCTAATTCCAAATGATGACTGGAGTTTGGACTGAACAAAGAATACATACCTATGAAATAATAGGTTTGCCCATCCGGTGTGGCTCAGTGGTTGAACATTGACCTATGAACCAGGATGTCATGGTTTCATTCCCCACCAGGGCACATGCCTGGGCTATGAGCTCAATCCCTAGTGTGGGTTGTGCAGGAGGCTGCAGATCAATGGATCTCTCTCATCATTGAGGTTTTTATCTCTCTCTCCCTCTTCCTTCCTCTCTGAAATCAATAAAAAATATAAACCTATTATTTAAAATAAATAATAGGTTTGAGGCTAAAGAGGTTATAGCTCACTAGAACAAGCATTCCTAGTTGAGCTCATAAAAAAATAAATATATAGGAAGACTCCCGGATGTAACTGTGTAGTCAGTTACTGAGGAAGGGATCGTGTATGACCCCCCAAAAAGAACAAAATAGTTGAAATATCCAATTATCTTAGATAATAATATTTTAAAAGGAGCTATAACTAATACTGTAGACACTAAATATCAGACTAAATTGAGGCTATAAAAATATAAAAAAGAATAAACAATAATTAAGGTTTATGATCAGATACTCATGATTAAGACACAAGTTGAAATGTATACCCTATTGATTACAAATAAGCCCATTAGAAGCAAGTGTTCCTAAGTCCCATTTAATATGATCCTAAAGGGGGTATTCACCCTCATGCCACTTCCTCCAGTGACCACTAGAAGGGTTGGCAGAGCAAGTACTAGTGGATCCTGGGAAGCATTCTGCCATCCCAGCAAACCCAATCCTGGTCTTGGATTTTTAACCAAACCAGAGAGATTGTTTCACTGACTACTGAGTGCAGATGAGATCATAATCCCGGTTATGACAACATTAACTGAATAAATAACTATTCTGAGAACCTACTATATGTTGGGCACATTTCTAGTCACTTTAGATACTACAGTAAATGATGAGACTATATAAAAGAGCTAGAGAAATCATATACCTGTGTGGATAATTATCTTGTGGACAGAAGTGACTATAAAGCACTTGAAAATTAAAGTTCTTTATTCCTTTCCTTCATTTCCTGGAAAATTTAATACAATAGCCATTAGGTGGGACCATACATGCTGGTAGTTGGGGGGCCATGATTTCTCAGAGCTGAGTATTGGAGCCTTTGAGAATGAGAAATGAAAAGGGTTAAGAAGGCTATAGTTGCCTTGGTCGGTATAGCTCAATGATTAGAGCATTGGCCCTTGGACTTAAATTTCCTGGGTTTGATTCTCCATCAAGGGCACATGCCTGCAGGAGGCAACCAATCCATGTGTCTCTCTCACATCTATGTTTCTCTCTCTCTACCTCTCTCTTTCCCTCCCTTCCTTCCACTATTTCTAAAAATCAATGGGAAAAATATCCCCCAGTGAGTATTAACAACATAAAAAAGGAAGAAAAAAAGAAAGAGAGAGAGAGAGAGAGAGAGAGAGAGAGAGAGAGAGAGAGAGAGAGAGAGAAGGGAGGCAGACAATAGTCATGGGTTTCTGAACCTCAGTGGGGGTGGGAAGGGCCTCCAGGTGAGGGATGCAGACCACAGGAGAATGTCACAAGCTGAACAGAGTGAGCAAGGCATTACACATAGAAGGATTGCTCAAAGGAGTGAAAATAGTAAGACTGATGGGAACCAGTTTCTCATTAATGAAGGAAGTTACAAATAGAAAATATAAAATAAACCATGTGGTATTGGAATGGAATTCATTGCATCCATGTGAACTCAGATTTTCCATGCATGTAGATAAATGCAGAAATAAACATACCTGAGTTATTATCAGTGTGATGCCCTATCACCCTGAATACTGTGGGGTATATTTTCTACACACAAGGACCTTCTCCTACATAATCCAATCCAGAAAGACAGGTTTTCCTTCAGGTTTCATTTTAGTGTGCCGCCACTGCCACCACGACATTGCAGCTCTGTGACTAGAACTAGCCTTGGGACAGGACCAGGAGAGAGAAAAAAGGAGGGAACCAACAGAGATCTTCCCAAATAGCTCAGAATGGCAGGACGGAAACTCTCATTTCAGGCCGGTAGTCAGAAAACTGGCTTCTCCCAGAAATTTAATTGTCAGCACAGCTCCCTAATTTGGTCTGCTTTGGGGTGAAAGCTGAGGCGTAAAGAGATTAGGGGATGGACAACTCACTGCTATCTTATTAGTTCTTCTTCATGGTTGACATTACTCCTCAATCCACCTGCTACCATTTGCATTTCCGTCCTCAGATAGGGGAAGTTTGCATTTTAACCAGTCTTTAGCTGTAAATCCTACACCATCACGGTAGGCACCAAAGTCCCAGCTACTTTTCTCTGTCGCAGGAAGACCAGTTTCATAAGTGTGCCAGCCTGGCGGTCCCAGTGCGTAGAAGGTCCCTGTCCTTAGGTTAATGCTCTGTTGTTGCCATCCTGAAATTCTTAATGATTTTATCTTTGAACTTGTATGAGTGAAGTTCAAGGGGATAAAGGAGCATGTGGGTGAGCATAGTAGGTCCACACAATGAGCGAGCCCATGAGGATGCCTTGCTGTGCCTATTAGCACGCAGCATTCATAATGTCCTGGGATACCCACAATGCACGGAGTTCAGTGGGACTTAAATCAAGTACAAGGTAAGTGTGTTATAGCTATAACTGAGTAAGCAGGGCTACTGACATCCCCAGAAGTCATACTCTCTATTAGAACAAAAACTTGTTCTGAACACAAAAAGAAGACAATGGTGCTTTACCAGTAAGAAACACAAATAACCAAGAAAATCTATCATATCCTAACTAGTGTTACTTCCCTATTTGGCCAATAATTTACACTGAAAATGATGACTTCAATGGAAAGAAAAAGATAATAGTTCCTTTATAAGATAGTTCCTTTGAAAAAGAGTTCCTTTTCATTTCAGTCCTCCCTTACTTATCAGTAGGGCAAACTAGAGAATAGGGTAGAATGTGAGCAAAGAAAGAAGTGAAATAGAAACAGTTGAGTTAGTTTTCTGCAGCATCTCTACTATTCTGGTAAGGACAAAATACATATGCATGTATGCATTGTATAATTTCAATGATTCTGCATACAAGTTCAATGTTCTTGTATTCACATTTAAAACTTGCCTTGCACAATAGGAATATAAATGGAAAGATTCACACTAATAATTTAAAATTTTAAACTTAGAACAATATAAAATAGCAAGTAAAAAATTCTGAGACAAGAGATTGACCACACAAGAAAAAAATGTATTTAGTTCTCCTACTGGTTCTTTTTTTCTTTCTGTTTTTGAACAAGGGGCCCTGTAATTTCCTTTTGCACTGGGCCCTGAAAAGTATACAGCCATCACTGTCTGTCAGTTTGGGCATGGATCCAAATCCATTTTTGAAGTCTCAGTGTATTTGTGATATGTTCCTCCCCATTCCAAAATAGCGAATAACCAATCTTTCAACCCCAAAACCAGAAATAGTGTTATCCTATAGGCTGAAATCCAGAACAACCTAGAGATGAGAGTAGGCATTGGACCCCTTAAATATCCTTCTGGGGTAGGCAGTTTGACTTGCTGTCTGGTTTTTTGTTTGTTTGTATTATATCTTTGCAGGAACATGGCCAGTCCTGCTTGCTTATGCATCAGGAGCAGTAAAATGCCCAAATAATCATATCAATACTAAATTAAATTGACTCTTAATCTATGCCCTAATTTGCCATCATTGATTCTGTGGAATGAGCAGCAGACTTGGACTCAGAGGAACTAGGCTTGGCACATTATTTAAGATTCCATATTCTCATGTGTAAAACTGCAGTAGCAATACCAACTTCCAAGAATTGTTCGTGGGGTTACGTGAAATTGCATACACAGCAGCATATAGAAGTTGCTTGATAATGCCCATATATGTGCACTTACCTATTGGTCAATTTTGAATCATTGTCCAAATAGCGTGGTGTGATTTATATTGCAGTTCTGTTGCCTCCTTCAACCTATAAACCATTTAAAAAGTAATGCAGCCTTTGTGCAATGCATTGCAAAATAATGCATACCAGGATCTTAAACTACATATGTGGCTTATTAAAAATGATCATATTCAAAAGAGTTCATGATGTAGATTGAATTAATGTTTCCTTGCCCTTTTATGCCTTTATCATTTTTCTCAAAACTTCAATCTTAGCATTTCCCTTTGTTGTTATAAAACCATGGGAACTGATCAAATTCTGCCATACTCTTTTCAAAAGTCTCCTGTCAGTTCACTGTTATGCTTTTTCCCACCTGATCAAATCAACTTACAGAATGTCTTGACTTGTAAAATTCACAGAAAGGATTGGCTCACCTGCTGCTAAAGTGATGAGAACACTAGAGATGGCCATGATCAGAAAGAGTGCTGTTGTTTTAATCTGAGTGAAGTGATCTTTCAGGTCCACAGTATTAAATGCTAAAAGTATGCTGGTTTCTACTTTATTGGCACATAAACTTTAAAAAGAAATATTTCCCAAGTACCTTACGGTTATTCTTAACTATATAATTTTTATTTGGTTCTATTAGATGCAATTAGGGAACAAAAATATAAACACACACAGACCTTCATATGTTTTAACCCCTTTCACTCACTACTTCGAAAGGTGTATCTATTTTAGTTTATGTTTTCTATAATTTCTTGTAGAACAGAAGAAAGGCACACTAATTGATGTGAATTTAAAATAGAAAGAATAAGTCTGACCCAAGCAAGTAAATGATTTACATTTGCTGTGTAAATGCAATTTTTTGCAGTTATGTCTCAATTATTTACGGTACTAAGAGACAGGGATAGCACAAATGAAAGAATCATAGCATCTCAGGGTTAGAAGTGCTTAAAGGTTCTGTAGTTCAATCATTCATAGGATGGTTAATTTAATTCCATAGCCTTCTTCCTGTACCACGTAGACTTGCAGCATGTGCTTGAATATCTTTAGTGATGGCAAAAGGCTAGCTAATTTCACCCTTGAATAATTCCATTAGGTTTTGGCAAAGGACAGATCTTTCTATCCCTCTGTAACTTCTATACCTATTCTTTGATGCTGGGATGCAAGAACCATGCTTTTCAATTCTCTTCTCTCCAGGGCATATGACAGTGCCTAACTGACACATTCAGTGTTTATTGGATAGAACTGAAATGCAGACCTAAAAATAGTGCCTTCCAGGCCATCTTCTCTCCAGTCCTTCTAGAATTCATCTTTAGTTATAACTTTGAACTTCCTTATTACCATGGCGCTTTCTCACTGAAAGAGTTTTATTTTACATCTCTTTTTAATTATGTTGTCCCCAAAATAAAACAGAATATTACAACTTTGTTCTCATAAGTACATAGGATATTATACTGGAAACTCCATCAACCTAGAGACTACTCTTCAAATAATATAGTCCACAATTAAAATGTTCCATGTTGGCAACTACCTCCTACAGAACTATGTTTTCCCAAATTATACTCATAGATTTTTTTAAAGTTTTGACACGAGCACAAAACTTCAGCCTAACATTATTAAGACTGGAAACATCTGGAGACAGTAGGCATCAGATCAGCTCAGGTTTGATCCTGACACTACTTGTTACAGGCTGTGTGATCTTAACAAAGACCTTTTACTTCTCTGAATCTCACTTTTCTCCATTAGTAGGGGATGAAATGTCTGTTATATAGGAATTATAGGAATTATCTTTTGAAGGACAATTGGGAGACTGGTGGTGTCGTTTAGTAAATTAGGAAGCCTGCAGGAGGAGAAGTTCGATAGTAAGTGGAAGCTTAGCATTCGGGTTCTGTTTTTTCAAATGTGTTAAGTTGGAATGCTTATGAGACAATGCAATAGTGATGCCAAGTAGGCAATAGAAAACACATACCGGCAGTTCAGGAGAAAGGTTAGACTGGAGATACAAATTTGGAAGCTCAAATCTATAGGTGTGTTTAAGTGATGACACTTGGTAAATTTCCTAGAGAATGAGACTAAAGAAGGGTGTCTCTTCACCCTCCAATATTAGGAAGAAAGAGCAACAGAGACCAAAAAAAGGGAGAGGTCAATGGAGCAGGAGGAGAACCATAAGAGAGCGATATCCTGGTGGGAAGAGAGAGCTTTGAGGAAAAAAAGATCAATTACCACTGAATTCTTGAATCCTGCTGAGAGGTTGGGTAATCTGAGGATTCACCGATTAGTTCTAATCTCCAGCTCCTAGAATACTATATGATATATTGTAGGCCCTAATTAAGTAGTAAATGTTATTTTAGATCTTGACTCAGTAATCTAAAATATTTGTAATATCTTCCAGCTTCACTACTTTCACCCAATCACAGATTTAAAGCAGAAGTCATGAAACAGCTTTCGAAACTGAAACCAATTAACTAACCAACATTCCTTTAGTACGGCTGCCAAACCAGTTATGATACATGTATGGCATTAATATTCTCTATTTTTTTTTCCTTTTGCTCAAAGGAATAGCATGGAAAAGCTTACCTATTGCCCTGTTGCTGAAATATATGTTACTTGTGATCAATTCTCCAATTTTACAGCCTAAAAAGTTTGTCTAAAAAAGAAATTAGGTTTATTTGATATAATTTTTCCATAGTGAATTCATTCTGGTTCCTGTAACTAACATTTTCCTAATAACACATTTTTAAAACCCATATAAAAATGAAGACATATTCTTTGGTTTGTTTGTGTACTTTTTTCCCTAACCCTCTTTATCTTTTAAAAATTGAAAAATATACTTTTTCATCTTTGGTATATCTTAAGCTGTGTCAATTTTTAAAATTTAATATCAGGAAGGTACTATAAATTCCCCTCCCTGATTAGGAAGTCTGTAAAAGCTGTAAAGGTAGCATTTCCTAGAGAATTATATGAAAGTAAATTGCTGACACAAACTTAAAGATTCAAGAATCTAAATGAATCCCAAATATGATAATGGCAACATAAAACCATGCTAAGACACATCATAATTAAACTGAGGGAAACCAAATTTTAAAAATAAATTCTGAAAGTAGCCAGATTAAAAACAATATATTACATACAAGGAATTACACAAATAACTGCAAATTTCTCATCAGAAATCACAGGGGCTAGTAAACAGTGGAAACAACATATTTTAATGTCAGAAACAAAAACAAACAACCAGACCTCCCAGCCTACCTCCCCCCCAAAAAGAAAACAACAACATACCTTTAGATCCAGAATTCTATATCCAGTGAAAATACCCTTCAGAAATTAAAGTAAAATACATACTCAGATGAAGAAAAACCAAGAGAATTTGTCACCATCAAACATGTTATTTTAAAAAATGCTAGAGGAAGTTTATCAGATTGAGAAGAAATGATATCAAAGGAAAATCTTGGAACTTTATGAATGAAGAAAGAGCAAGAGAAATAATAAATATTTGGGTATATAGAGACATTTTTCTCCTATTATGTTCTTTATAATATATGTGAATCATGAAAGAAACAAATTATAACATTATCTGGGGGGTGGGGGGGAGGTTTAATATATGCAGATGTAACATATATGAAAACTATAACATAAAGAAAAGATAAATGGGCCATATATTGTTTTAAGGTTTCTTCTACATTTTACTTGAAGTGGTAAAATATGAATAAGTAGACTAAAATGCTAGGTATGTATATTATAATCCCCAGAATAACAATTAAAACCTAATACAAAAAGATATATCAAAATATAATAAATGAATTAAATGAATTACTAAACATATTAAATTACCTAAAAGAGGGCAAAAAAGAGAAAACAGAAAAACAAAGATATTTGAAGTAAACAAACAGAAAAAATAATAATAAAAAGTAGACTTAAGTACTACATATCAATAACTACTTTGAATGTTAATACTCTAATGGCATCAATTAAAAGAGATTAACACATAATTAACAATATACAGATGATGTATTATAGAATTGTACATCTGAAACTTATATAATTTTATTAATTAATGTAGCCCCAATAAATTCAATAAAAAAGAAGTAAAATAATATAAAATAAAATGAGGATTATAATGGTAAAAAATAATAAAAGGCAGAGATTGTCAGATTTAACTTAAAAATTAGGTCAAACTATATCATGTTTACAAAAATACACTTTAATTATAATGATGTAGCAAAATTCAAAGTATAGAGAAAGATACCATATAAATACCAATTTAAAAAAAGCTGCACTGGCTATATTAATATTAGGAAATGTAGATTTCAAAATGGGGGAAATTTCCATGGATAAAAAGTTACATTACCCAATGATTATAGAGTCATTTCACTAAGACAGAACAAACCTAAATAGGTATGCATCTACCAACAGAGCGCATAATACATAAAGCAAAAACTGACATCACTAAAGAAAACATAGACGAGTCTATAGTTATACTTAATGACCTAAAGACTACTCTCACAATAAATAATACTACAAGTAAGTCCAATAATCAGCAAGGATATGGGGGATCTGAGAAGTGTTATCAAACAACTTAACCTACTAATCTTTATGAAACACTCTACCCACAAAACAACAGAATATATACTCTTCAGGTGTACTTGGCGTATCAGTAAGATCAACCATATTCTGGACTGTGTTTAGAAGTTAAAACAAACACTTCTTATTTCCCCATCTATCTCTTTGGTGTGTTGCAGGCACATGATGTGTGTAGGGATGAGCATGGTTGCTTAAAGGGGCTGCTCAGGGTTCGGTGACTCATTTGAAACTGGAAAACATCAATCCCAAATTTGCCTCTGAACTATATAAAATATCTAACATATCCTAGTCTACCAATCTTACAGGTGCAAACCAATATTAAAATAGAGGGGCGAAAGCCAGAGTAAAAACCAAAACTTTGGAATTAAAATATGTATCTTTTTAAAGCAAGTATTACTGATAACCAAAGACAAGTAATGTTCCTTCATTAGAGATATCCCTTCTACTAGGAAATGTTGATTGTAATGCAGGTTACTTCAGGTACTTCAAAGTACAATCGCAATCCAGCTATTTAGAAACTGTCCCTTAACCTATGTGGCTTCAAATGAGAGAATTGTATCCTAGTTATCTAGACCATGATTATTACTCTTTCTGACCACCTTGATCCTCTAGTGCAGTGATTTTCAACCCATGTGCCGCAAGAATTTTTCAAACATGCAATACCTGACTATTTAGTCAAGGGCACTGACCTCTTTTCCCTTAGATTGTCAAATAAAAAAGACAACAGCCTACATGACAATCGCTGTACAGTGTGAATGAATCAAAAGTATACCTGTTTTGTGTCAGATTGGCAAAAAATATAATGTACTTTTTGGGGTGCCTCATAATTTCAGTAATTAGTTTATGTGGGCCGTGAGATGAAAAGGGTTGAAAATTGCTGCTCTGGTATATACTCTCTTGTACTGATTCTTTATCATTCAGTACTGCGGGCTGCCATTAACACAGCACCCACTCTTGATTAATAAGTAAAGGAGCTTGAAATGTGTTTTATCATCTTCAGCTTCCTGGTGTTTGTCAAATACTCTTGTTTTACAAGAAGTAGTTTTCTTGTAGGGTTGTGAGTGTGTCTGCATAATTTTTCATCAAGGCAATAACGCAGGATCCTAAATCACAAGCATTCTTTGCAAGTCCCTTAAGTGTAGTGTAATTTGGAACTGGCAATCCATTTCAAATTCGGGAAATTAAAGGGGAAATAGCCAAGCAGAAGTTAGAGGAGCAGGCCTGACTCCCACACCTGCAATTTCAACCAAATGACATAAAATGCCAAGCCATTATTCTTCCAGTTTAGCTTCCTCAGCTTTCATGTTCAAAACCAAATTCATTCTAAAAGTAATCAAATCAAATAAGAACTGGCGGGGGGGGGGGGGGCATGCTAATGAAGCAGCCGCAGGAAACAGTTGCAAGGTTGTGGTGCTTTAACATTCAGGTTATTTTATGGAGCATATTTTAAAATGATTTTCCCAGGTTGTTTTAATTGGAGTATCAGAAATCCTTTCATCTGTTCTGACAATGGAAATGATGATGTGCAGACTGCTCTGTGTTTATACTGTTAGAGGTAGGAACATCCATATTGATGTATCAGCCACTGAGAATTTAAAAGGACAGGAGCGGCTAAAGGCCGATTAGCCATGGAGAACATTAGCTTCCATACTTCTCATACCGAGCCAGACATTACGTCAAGCATGGCAAGCCACTCCAGCATAAAAGTATTAGCGGCCTCCGAGTCTCAGGCTTACCCTTAAGTTATTTCATTAAAATACAAAATCATGTTGACCTAATTTTTTGACAGGTTTCGAAGAGAGCAAAGATTCCCTCTCTCGCTATACCTACCCCCTCTCCTGCTTTGTCCTGCCCTAACTCCGGGGAGTTTGCCAGTTTCCAGTCCTTGCAGAGCACCAGTCCCTTTTATTTTAATCAAGGTAGAAGCTCAGGCTTTGGATGCTTTCTTCCCTCCTCTCCTAACATGTATGCAGGGAGTCTTCTTTGGGCTAAGAACTTCTCTCACTAGCAGTAACACTTCATGTCCTAGGGGGGAGGGAGCTACTCAGCATTCAGTGGAGAAGCCAGAACGCCTGGATGGGCCTCATTATGTAGGCCATATGCAATAAGCCACGGCACCTAACAGCTGCTGGTGGTAGGATTAAGGGGAAAATATTTAATTCGATGCAGGAGCACGTGCACGTGATTTCAGCTGTAGCTCTTACCTGCTCCCTGGGGTGTGTGCTAGATATATGGTATAATGCAGAAATCATTTAATTGTGTCAACACCATGTTAGGATGTTTGTTTAAAGTAAAAAATTAGTTTTTGCAGCCTAAATTGATTAGTTGACAGGCTATTCGACTGTCACAGAGGCTACTGGATACAAAGAAGAAATTGGCTTGGTTAATCTGAGCAAAGGGGAACAAGTCCTTTGAGATCAGGGGAAATACAAGCGATGTAAATTCGGATTGGTCTTTGTGTTCTGTAAATCAATAAAACAACAGGGAAGTGTGAAGAATCGGCTAGATCATCTATCAAACTGGTTTTTATTGTGTTTCTATTTCTATCCCTAGTAAACATGCGCCTTCAGTTTCCCGTGAATAAAAGCATTCGACAAAGGAATAAAAATGGACTGGAGTTCACTATAGATGCAGTGCCAATGCCGGAGGGGTGGGGGGGGAAGGGGAGGGCATTAAGATAATCAAAAAGGCTGCTTTCTGAAATCTCAAAGTTGGATCATTCTAAAATTCTCAGGTGACAGGTGGTGAAAGTGGAGATAGATGTTATATATCCACTGCACTGAGGACTGCACCTTATGCAGAATACTAATCAGGATTTTTTTAAAGCAACTGCATTGTCTCAACAATCTGAAAAAAAAAATAGAGGCGCACACATGCACACACACCAAAGAAATCAGTTAAGAAGGCTTTATGCTGCAACCAAGAATTCTCCCCACCAATCACTTTCAATCACAGAGGAAATAAATAATGTGCTAAAAAAAGGAACACGAATTCTGTGGCCCAGGGAAAGGGTCCTGCTCTTTTAATATAGTCTTCTTCTGCGTGAGGCCCTTTTTAAAAGCAAGTGTTTTCACCTGATTGCTTTAATCAAGGGAATCCTTTTATCTGTGGGCAGTTTGCATTGCCCTGTGTGCTGCCTTTTGGTGCATACAGAATCTCATTCGAAGACCACCTACCCAAGCCCACAGTGCACTGAGGTACTGCAGAGAAGGAGGAAGGGAGAGACAATGCAGGTTTCAGAACTCAGGAATAGCACGTTACATTGCAGCAGTCCAGGCGAGCGCGGCAGAGCAGTACAAATCTCCCCTTCCGCGTGTGTGAAAGATGGGGGTGTCTTTGTGGCATTATCTTCCCAGGTGCCCCAGATGGCACGGTGTACTTCTAATGGAAAACCATTCATCTGGTCCTGGGATTGTACGTGTTGTACATCACGATGGTTCATGGAGGAAACGAGCTCAGACAGCTTAAGCAGAAGGCGCAGAGCCTGTGGCTGTGAAGGCATAATGGAAGAGGCACAAAGGGCAGGCGAATGAGGCAGAGGTGGGCAAGGGGGGAAGAAGGCTGTTATTTCTGTGTAATTCCACAGGATCCACTCCTGCTTGGGTTGCCGGTGAGGGAAAAAAAAAAAAAAAATTCAATTTGAAGGTGGTTCAGGGTAAATGAACCAGAGAATTGAGCTACTGGAATGTAATTAGGGACCCCCCCCTCCACCCCCAAATGACTGGTACCTGCCCAGTAGAAAAGTCAAAGGACTACACCAGCCAAAAGAGGGAAGGGAAGTTGGCAGAATAAGCAACCCAGAAGAGGAAGGTTTGCGAATCTTCCAGATTCTAACTCTGAAACTCTTAGAGGTGATTTTTTTATAATGTTAATGTCATAGGCGTAGAAGACTGAAAAGCAGAAAATATGGCCAAGGAATATGTAAGTGTAGGATCTTGAGCTTGGAAAGGCCAGCAGCATCTCCACTCCCTCTGGGGTAACATGCGACTCCTAGTATTCCCTTCTTCTGGGAGCCCTCTCCCTACTGCAGCCCCATGGGGAGATGGTAAGTGCCCTTGGAGACTGTGACTGGAGTGATGGAAGGAGGGGACTGTGCAGCAAAACTGGCCCCCTAAGCTTGCCCCTTGTCACCTGGTATCACACGGTTCATTGCCACCTTCTTAGAGCTGCTTCCTCATAGGCAACCTATTTAGGGTTTCATGCCTTTCTCCTTGAGGAGAAATGGGGCGGGTTATCAGAATGTGGTCTGGGGAAAACAGAACTGGACTTGGAGACCAGACATCCAATGCAGTCCTGACACTCTCACTGTGTAACTTGGGGAAATGATTTTGAGTGTCATTTTAAGCTTATTTGTAGAATGAGTCAGATTAGAAAGTCTTTAAGCTCTATTATAGCTTCTAAATCTGAGGATTTCCCCCCCACCCCTGAAGGGGTACCTTTTTATAGTGTTTTCTCAGTTCACTATAGACCTACTTTGATACAAAAGACTTGGGATTACTCCCCAGAACAATAAAAGACCCAGCAGCTGCTGTCACCTTTGAAACGGATTTCCTCCTGGCTCTTACTTCAAACCTTTATTCACATACAACAAATCAAAATCTACATAAAAGGCAAACTGTACTTTTATTTACTGTATGATTATCGCCATTGCAACTGCCGATTTCTCCCTAAAGCCTTGTAATAACTACAGTTGCCTAGATTCCATGCATATCCCTGAGGGCAGAAGAGAGCCAATAAATCCAAAGGAAATAAGTGAAATGGAATATGTTGCCCTTTTATGCTTCAGCCAGAAAAGTAAAATTTATACTTCAAGATGTCAATTAAATGAGCAGCTACAGTTTGCCCCCACTGAATAAAGAAGGCTCTTAAACTGAACATTGTACAGAAAACACAACAGAAAAACAAACACATTAACACACACAAAAAAAAGATAGTAGCTAATCTTGGCATACTTGAATAGAAAAAAAAATTAACTGCCTATCCCTTGATATGGGATTGCTGTATTATGCTCACCCAGTCTGGTTCCCCAGTCACGTACATAGCACATTTCAGACTGGTTTTCTACCACCGTCAGTGGGGGTGAGCTCAGGGAATTCAAGTTTATTTTATTACCAGTCTAAGCAAAACATATTTATGCAGAGAAACTTTTATCAGGAAAATGTATGATCCACTTCCCAAACAAATAAAAAAATTCGAAGTTCCCATTCTTTGGATAAATAATTGAGAGTTTCTTATATAAAATATTATGTGCTGACAATTTGGGAGATAGTGTGACTTTTTTAAAGTTGGGATTTTTTTTATGTAATTTAAAATAACCAATGGGGGTGTGTGGGGGAGAGTCACTAATGGTTCACTAAAAATGAAGGTTCTGGAAGATGGTAACTGACACATACTATTATTCCCCATCCTATTAACTAATAAGTTAGTTTCTCCTTTCATGTAACTCCTGCAGTTAATAAAGTGGCTCATTTAGCTGTCACCAGAACAATGTAAGTGAAAGGACTGTATGTAGAGAACAGGGTAGCAGCACGTACAAGACTCAAGAGCACAACCTATGTCAATCCCACCCCATCTGAGAGCAGAGAGCAGATCAAAGCTGCCACTGGGGTGTTCCTTGTAGGTTTACTTTTTACCAATGCAGACAGATTTTTTTTTCCTCAAAAACCTCTCTTGTACTCATTCTAGCACCAGGCTAGCAGTTATCCAGAACCAGGGCAAAGCCTGTAGCTTTTCTGTCTATATACCCCCGCCTTTTCCATCCCTACCCTATGCCTCAAGCCCCCTAGAAATAGAAAAGAAAGAGAAAATAAATCTAGAACTGTATCTTCATAAATCCCAAAATACAGTTTGTCTTATTTTGAAGTCACAGGATGCTGCAATTATTTGTATGTACCGGACTGTATCAGCTCTTCAGAGATTGTTGGTGAGAAAGGGATTGCTCACTTACAAAGTGGTCATCCAACCCAATTAGCTTACTCATTTGACCTTAACCAACACCATTCAGTAATTTGAATCATGAAGCAGCCTGATTGGATTGAGCATTTACAAATTGATCGTCTTCCCTGTGATTAACTTTAATGATGACATAAATAACAAATGTGATGCAAAAATGGATAAACTGGTGACTCGTTGAAGAATTCTTGTTTTTCAGGATGACCAAAGATCACTCTGAGTAATAAATCCAATTGGAATATGTATTGAGCATTTCTAAGTCAAGATATTGTTTGAGACAGTGAGGAAGCACAAAGATGATTCAGACCTAGTTCCTGGCCTCAAGTTTTTTATCTTCAGAGGAAGACAAGTATGTAAACAGGTATTGTACTGCAAAGAACAATACAACGAGCTAAACAAAGCTGCAATAGTAAGTGATGAGAGCAATTAATTTTGAGAAGAACAAGTCAAAAAAGCCTTAGGCTCGGCCTTGGAGGGTAAGAAAAACAATTAAAGGCAGCAAAAAAAGAAATGCCTTCAGGGCCAGCCAGGTAACAGAAATATGAGGAGCACACATGGGCCAGAGCCTGCAGCAACTATACCATCAATATCCCATGGAAAGAATTTCAAAGTCAATTTTTAAAATATTCCTTGGCAAACCAAAGTACAGCTGTGGGTTGAATTTGTTCTTCCTTGGTCACATGCAGTTCATTGAGACAGACACAGGAGATCAGAAAGCATCCCAGGACAAAGACGCAGAACAAGGAAAGCGCCAGAGACTTGTCTGCCCACTAACTGCCATCCCTCCTCTCAGCCCACTTTCCATCTTAATCCTGTGACCTCTGGGATTGATATCAGAGGTGTTTGGAAGAACTGACCTTCCACACTGGGACTCATCATTCAAATTTCTTTCCTATTTGTTCTGGCCTCTCTCCTCTTGGGATGATAACAGAACTTCATCCTAAAACTATTCCCCCTCAAGGTAGAGCCCAGATTTTAGAACGGAATTCTAATGTGCTCTTAATACTCAGAACCCTAGGTTTGTAATCAGCTGGTCATTCAGTCCAGACCACCCACTTACACAGACACTTCAGATTAGCCTCCTGCTTTCTCCTTTTCTGTCCTTCACCTAGTGCCTGAGGCTCTGCCCAAGCCCCAGACTAATGAAGTGAATGCTGCCACCTGCCGGTAGATTTCCCTGCTGCTGACTACCTGAAAATTTCCATCTCCAAATACTGTTGCTAAGCTTCACTAGACATCAGGAGACCCATATCCTCGGGACTTCTTGACTGGACTACCCCCCATTTGTTTCTTGGCATAGACTTAGCTGACAGAATCCTGTCCATCACACTCAGCACCTACAAGTCCCTCCCATCAGAGCTGCACCAACCCTGCTGGGGACTTCCAGCACTAGGACTCTGTCCTTTCCTTTTGAGATCTCTCCGTCTCTTTTTCACAGAGCCATGCTGAAGTGTTCTCTAGGTATGACAAAACTTGAACGATTCAGAATACCAAGCAGACAATTCATTCAACAAATATGAATTGCATCCTGCCATGAACCAGGCCCTGTTCCAGGCTTTGGGGATATAATCATGAACAAAACAGACACGAAGCCCTGCCTTTATAGAGCTCACATTTCCATGGGAGACACAGACAACAAATAAGATAAATAAGTAAAATAGAGAGTGTATTAGGTAGTGGTAAGTGCTAAGGAGACAGCTGCAAGCAGAGAAGGAAGGCCAGGGATACCCCTCTGACAAGGTGAAGTTTGAATAAAAACCTGAAAGACACAAGAGAAAGTTCCCAGCGGCTTTCCTTAGAAAAAACCATTATAGGCGAGGAAACAGCAAGCAAAAAGGCCCCAAGGTTGGACTGTCCTGACCATATCTCATGACCTCTCTGAAGGCCAGGGTGTGGTAGCAGAGGAAACTAAGGGGTCATGTAGGAATAGGAACATACAGATCATTAAAAGGACTGGAGCTTCCCTCTGAAATAAGAAATCAGAGCCACACAGAGGAGTAACAGGGCCTGAATTAATGTCTCCACACAGCAGGAGGCCGGGTAGGAGGCAGCTGTGGTGATCCAGGTCCAAGATGAGGGTGGCTTAGACCAGGTGGGCACTAGATTGATGTAGTCACTGCAAAGGACACCTGAAGGGAAGTAGGAAGAGAGGTCATGGGAAATCTAGATGAAGGAGGCCTTGGATGATATGCTAACAGTTTAAACTTAATTTTCTGAAGAGTCGAAAGAAACTGCAGTTTATGTATTTTTAGAAAAATAGAATTTCAATATTTTTGTAAAAATAACTCTAGCAGAAATATTGAAGGCAGTTTGAAGAGAAGAAAGAGAAGAGAAATGCCAGCAGACTCTTGTATTAGAGAAGGCAAAAGACAACACAGGGCTCAGCCAGGAGAGAAGCAGTGTAAGAGTAAGACTTGGCAACAGTAGGTGCGAGATCTTAGATGAGCAAGTAGGTTGTAATGATCTTCCTCTTCCCAGGCCCACCATAGTGCCTGGAGCACAGACACAGTCAATAAATGCATTCACTCATTCATTCAAAATTATTTATTGAATAGCTTTAAAAATCAAAATAGATTGATCTTTTAGTTTCTTAGAGTTACCATAGCAAGTTGTCATAAACTTAGAGGTGTGAAAAACACAGGAATTTATTATCTCACAGTTATGAAGGCCAGACATCTGAAATCATAGTATTAGCAGAGCCATATTCCCTCTGGAGACTCTAGGTCTGATTGTAAAGGTCTGTTTCAAGAACCTTTCCTTAATTTTTCAGATTCTGGTAGCTAGTTACATTCCTGGGCTTGTGGTAGCATAACTCCAATCTTTGCCTCCATCTTCATATGATTTATCTCTCAGTGTCTTTGTTTCCATCATTAAGTTTATGTCCCACCATAATCCAGGATGATAACTGGAATCCAAGATGGTATCAGATCCTTACATTAATTACATATGTAAGGCCTTATTTCCAAGAAGGTCACATTCACAGGTACCGGGAGTTAGGACTTGGACATATATTTTTGGGTCCATTATTCAGTGCACTACATATCCTATGTAATAAAAGCATAGTATGCAAATTGTCCCCTGGACCAGAGTTCTTCCAAGAGTTTAACCAGGGGGCAGGCCAGCCCGGGGAAGGTGGCTGGGGAAGGGAAGGAGGCCCTGGCCAGTAGAGGTGGCAGGCTGCCAGGAGATGGGAAGGAGTACCTGGCCAGCAGCCAGCAGCAGCTAGGGACCCTACCAGTGCATGAATTTCATGCATTGGGTCTCTAGTAGATTTAATAAAGGTATAATTCTAGGGTTAAACTTCCCATTTTATACCCCACTTATGCCACTTAATATCAGTGTTTCTTTGGGTAAATTATGTATCTCCTTTGGGCCTCAGTTTCCCCATCTGTAAAATGGGGTTAATAATAATATATATTTCATAGAGCTATTATGAGGCATACATAATCCAGCCTATATAAAGTGCCTGGCCCATAGAAAATAACTTAGCAAATGTTTACTATAAAATAGTAATACACACAGCCAAAGTTCCAGAGGAACAGAGACACAGCACATATATTGTTTCCACAAGGCACTTGCAGTCTAATGAGGAAGGAAAATTAGCAAAGACATTACCTTAAGTAGGGTGATAGGTGCCATGTTGGAGTCAGAAAAAAATGAGTTGAGGCACATCTTGAGGAATGTGTCAAGGTTAATCAGATGCAGAAAGAGGCTGGAGGTGTGAGGGAGGAGTGATATGATGAAAATGTGGGTTTCAGGCTGAGGTAGCAACATTCGCAAAAATGTGGAGACAGTAGAAATACAAGTATTGTCCATTTAGGAAACTACAAATATTTGAGTTGTATCCAGAAGGAAGGATACGGAGAGAAAATATGCAGAGACAACGGTGGAGAAAAGAAACAAAAGTCAGACCATGATGCTCCCTGTGTGTCATGCTAAGCAGTTGAAATCTATCCTGGAAGCAGTGGAGAGCCACAAAGCATAGAAGTAAAGAGTGACATGGAGAGAATGTGCTCACATTTCAGAGCAGTCTCGCCAGCTAATGAAGATCAGTGGCCTCCAAACCTTCTTATTATGGACCACATTAGTGAAAACTGGGGGCATGCCCCACAACTTGCATATAAATTTATTAGTATATTCATTTATATATCCATAAATGACTTTACTAACAATATATCCATGTAAAACAAAAAATCTTTAAAAATAATGATATACAGTTAACTTAGTCATAATTATAAATATTAGCTAGTTTAAAAAACTTTTTGCATCCATTTAAAAATTATCACTAATAATAATATTTTAAGTAAAAAGTATGAAATTAAGCACTTTTGTAATTCGAAAATATTAGTAGATATTTTTGGGAGAGAGCAATTTAAAGGTCTGATTCAATATTCACTCTATTTGTATATCAGTTAATTTTACGATGGACGGTTCTCTTAGTTGAAAAAGACACCTCAAAAAAACACATGGAAACATGACAGAAGCCACCTTTGGCTGTGATTACTGAATAGTGACATTCACTTTTTAATTCCAACCACCAATTTCATATTTGTGAAATTGAGCTTATAACTTTCCATATTCTTTTATGTACTCAGTTTGTACTTGAAAACTATTTGGAGAATATGGCAGTTGTATATTTTTAACACAGGTGTTTATTACACTTACACACAAATCTGTTTCTTTGGAAGATTTTCAGAATTAGAACAAAATTCCATCTCTAAAATATTGCCTCAGTGTAGCTGAGTGTAACTCAGTGGTTGAGTTTCAACCCATGGACCAGGAGGTCACGATTCAATTCCCGGTCAGGGCATATGTCTGGTTGTGGGCTTGATTTCCAGTAGTGGGCATACAAGGGGCAGTTAGTTGATCGATGATTCTCTCTCATCAGTAATGTTTTTATTTCTCTCTCCCTCTCCCTTCTTCTCTTTGAAATCAATTTTAAAAAATATATTTAAATGAACAGATATTATATGTGGTACACATATTGCTTTATATGTATTACATATTTAATACTTAAATATCTAATACTTAAATATATATTACATATTAGTATATTACATATAAATACAGTATATCATATTAAAAGATTATTATATAAATACTAGGGGCCCGGTGCACGAAATTCGTGCACTGGGTGTATGTGGGGGGGAGTGTCCCTCAGCCCAGCCTGCCCCCTCTCATATACTGGGAGCCCTCAGGCGTTGACCCCCATCACCCTGATCGGCCCCTTGCCCAGGCCTGACGCCTCCGCCAGAGGTGTCAGGCTTGGACAGGGGACCCCCATCTCCCCCTGATCACTGGCTCTGGCCCCCGCCCAGGCCTGAGGCCTCTGGCCCAGGAATCATGCCTGGGCAGGGGACCCCCATCTCCCTCTGATCGCTTGCCCCACCCCTCGCCCAAGCCTGACGCCTCTGACCCAGGCTTCAGGCCTGGGCAAGGGGACCATCATATCCCCCCAATCCCCGGCTCAGCCCCCTGCCCAGGTCTGATGCCTCGGCCAGAGGAGTTGACCCTCATCACCCTCCGGTCACCAATCACCGGATCGGCCCCTTGACCAGGCCTGAGGCCTCCGGCAGAGGTGTCAGGCCTGGGCAGGGACCCCCAGCTCCCCGCGGTTGCAGGCTCTGCCCCTGCCCCTGCGGGATGCCTCTGGCTGAGGCATCCGGCCCGGGCAGCGGGGACCCACAGCTGCAGCGGCCCCGCGATCATGGGCTTTGCTTTAGGCCCAGGCAAGGGACCCCTAGCTCCCGGGACTGCCAGCTTCGACCGTGCCCAGCTCCCATCGCTGGCTCCACCCCTACTTCCTGCTATCACTGGCCAGGGTGGAAAAGGCGCCTGATTCTCCGATCATGGCTGGGGGGCAGGGCAAAGGCGGCCCCAGGGCCGCCTTTGCCCTGCCCCCCAGCTCTTAGCTCCCCCCTGGGTTTCCGATCACTGTCAGTGGCAGGGGGCTTCTTCCTGCTTTCCCTTTCGCCTCCCTGCATTGTGCCTACATATGCAAATTAACTGCCATCTTGTTGGCAGTTAACTGCCAATCTTAGTTGGCAGTTAACTGCCAATCATAGTTGGCAGTTAACTGCCAATCATAGTTGGCAGTTAATTTGCATATAGCCCTGATTAACCAATGAAAAGGGTATCGTCGTACGCCAATTACCATTTTTCTCTTTTATTAGATAGGATGTTACATATGTTTATATAAATATAAAATATGACTAAAACAAATGAAAAATTAATATTCAGAGTATTCTTTCCATAGCATCAGTTTCTTTCAAAAGTTCTTTCATTTCTTACTGTTTGTTATTATGTCACCTTTAATATGAAATGACATATGAAATCTGTTTCTTTTTTTAAAAAAATATCTGCTGGGTAATAAATTACTGACATATATTTTCATAGATGATTGCCAATGTAGTATATTTCTCTCTTTGTAACAGAACATTGCCTAACATATTTAAGTTAGACAGTACTTAAGTATTTGCTTTAAGATAAGGAGTGAACTTTGGTTCAAAATATTTTTATGGTCATCAACAAAGAATTATAAAGAATTACCTTGTTAAGACAATATCCATTAGTCTAAGAGGGAAAATGCAAATGTGTAACCTCGTGCTAAATGCAAAGTCTTTTTTGTTGTAATTCTCTTGTCTTGAGGACCAGGAACAATAAAATATATTTTAAATACTCCCCATTCTAAATTGAGGTGCTAGCTAGCTCACCTATAAAACACGTGCTAGGAGGTTTGAAATGAAACTAACTCTGTAATTATTAGTTCATTACCTACAATTGGACTATATAATAGAAGATATGAAGTTTTAGAGGGAGGATAAAAGGCTGGTGAAAGGGATGTCTGTGGGGACCCTGGACGGCACTGTTCAATGGTTAGAGCATAGGCCTGAGCACTGAAGGGTTACAGATTCAATTCCCAGTAAAGGGCACTCATGTACCTGGATTGTGGGTTCAATCCCTGCTCTGGTCGGGGTGTGTGTGGGAGGCAACCAATCGACATGTCTCTCTCACATTGATATTTCTCTCTCCTCTGTATCTCTCCTCTTCCTTCTCTCTTTTCCACTCTCTCTAAAAAAAGCAATGGAAAACATATCCTTTGGTGAGGATTAACAACAACAACAAAAAAGGGTCTGTAGGAAGAATTGTCAGTGTTTCATGAGGCCCTGTCCCCCCATAGGCAAGATAAAGAGGGTGCTCTTAAGCCAAGTGAAGGATATTTTAAGAGAATTACTGGACACTTAGAGGAACTCAGGTCTTTGAGGATCACAGAAACTCATATTCGCACATTCCAGGTAGTCTGGTGTCAGAGCAAAGAGAGGTGGCTGCTTTGGGAAAGGCTCTCATCCTGACCTGCTAAGCTAAGGAATGGTGAACTTCCCAAGGGTCAGACTGGGTCATCTTGAGAGAATAATGGCCCTCCTGGGCACCCAACTCAGAGGGACCATGGGAAGTGGAAGAGAAAATTAGTGAAGACGGATAAGGAAGGGAGACATTTTATATTAGATGATGACAGCTTGGAGATTATTAGAATGAATTGGAAATTTTATTACCTGATAACGAACACACTAAGGGACCTGCCCCAAATTGCCTTCCTGAGTAAGGAAAACAAGCCACAGCAGATTTGCAAGGACAGTTACATCAGAGAAGTCTATTCACCGCAACTGGGTGCACAGGGAACATCAGAATCAATGCACTATGACAACCAGCCTGGTAAAATGTCTGTTTCTTGAAATTAAAAGTCCTGGATATTTATTGAGTAGCTACTCAATAAATGCTTATTATTTGATTGAGGACCATAAGTACTTCAATGATCTTTATTCATGTAGTGTGTTGCTGGCAGAATCTACAACTCAAACTTTTATTGAATACACTGGATCACATAGCTTCTGTCCTTTATGGCTCATTTTCCATTGGAGAAAACTTGTTTTCCTCAGCACAGACCAAGTAATGAGGGCCATAAACTTGCTCTTTATAAAGCATTTAGAGTAAAATAATTTAGTTCCTGAGTTTGTACATTTCCCCCTACAGAACCAAGTTTTCTTTGGTAGGTTGTTCAACTAAATAATGTTGTAATGAATAATGAATAACAGCAATCTACTGCATACAAGTAGATTTTCTCAGACAGTTGCATATGGTAGGAAAGTGTTTTCAGAAAGAGTAGGCCTGGGGAATATTCAGACTGTTCAATAATTCAAGAGCAGAAAGATTGAAACTTTCTTTTGATTCGATATTGTTTGGAGGCTAGTGTGGCTGGACAGGGAATGGATATGAACTTTTAAAGAACTGGAAATTGTATTTAGATGGAACAGTCTACAAGCATAAATCATAACTTAATATTTTGCCTAAGTTAAATAAAAATAATTCTCATTTAAATTCCACTCTTCCTTCAGGACCCAGCATAAGCCCCTCTTCCTCTGAGAGGCTCTCCGGCCTTGGTCACAATGCAGTGGTCCCCGTCTGGGCAGTGCCCACCCACCTCATCTATACCACACAGGTGGCACTTTGTGGCTTTATCTTGAATTGCTGGTTTCTGTTCATCTACTAAGAATACTGTTTCTCCTACTTCTTTTGTTTGTTTGGGTATATTTTAGCAGTAAAGACTATTCACATATTTCTCTCTAGTACCTAAAACCCTACTATGTATTTGAATAAATCTAGAGTTGGTTTTTTTATTCAATTCTCCCCCAACTCTTTTCGTTAGTGTTGTCTTTGGGTGGGTATTTTGGACTTGCACAGAGACGATGACAAAGGCACTGAAAGGGAGGAGGGAGAGAACTCCATGTGTCCATGTATAAACAAGGTGGTTGAAAGCCTCAGGTGTGAGCAAATATGGCTCCACCAGTCAATAGCCAAATGGGATCTTCTAGCAATTTTCTAAATGTGCCACCTACTTAAAACAAGTTGGCAAACCTAATTAATGCCTACCTAAACATCACAAAAAGCTTGCAGATAGAAAGTGGAAATTTATAGAAAAAATATTCTGAGATGAAAATAAAATATATAAAAAAATTCAAGAGGAACCAAGATGATGGCATAGGTAAACACCGGAGATTGCTGCCTCGCACAACCACTTCAAAAATACAACTAAAAGACAGAACGGACATCACCCAGAACCACAGGAAGGCTGGCTGAGGGGAAATTCTTCAACTAGAAGGAAAGAGAACAGCATACCGAGACTCAGAGGAGGCGCAGTGTGGAAAATACAAAGGTGCAGAGGTGCGCAGAACAGGCTGGTGGCTGAGGGTGCAGTTGTCTGTTTCAATCGGGAGGGAGTCTCAGGCTCTGAGCTCCAGTTCTGGGCG
The DNA here is from genome assembly GCF_963259705.1 of Myotis daubentonii. Taxonomy (NCBI): domain Eukaryota; kingdom Metazoa; phylum Chordata; class Mammalia; order Chiroptera; family Vespertilionidae; genus Myotis; species Myotis daubentonii. Next base: position 80,311,037 of record NC_081840.1, on the reverse strand, counting down.
AGTCTCTAGGAACCCAGACTCAAACAGGAGAAGCGGGACTGTCTGGTATTGGTCAGAACTCGAGGGCAGCTTTCTCTCCGAGGTTTGCAGCGGTTGCTGGGACTCTGAGAGGCAGAGCCTCTGGGGACAGGACTGAGAGCAGCCATAACTCCTCCCTCTGCCCACCCTGTTGATCCCGTGCAACTCACCCAGCCCAAGCCCTGCACAGAGCCATTTGCCGGATAGCCTCAGGCAAAGGCTAGATTAGCACCTCCCTAGAGGACAAACGTTCTCCCACGGCAGACACAGCTGATTCTCACAGCCAGTTGGCCTGGAGGTCAAATCACCCCCAGTATTACCTACAACAATCAAGGCTTAACTACAACAAGACTGCATACAAAGACCACTAGGGGGTGAACCAAGAAAGCATAAAAAATGCAGAGACAAAGAAACAGGAAACAAATGTCGATGGAGGATATAGAATTCAGAACCACACGTTTAAGGTCTTTCAATAATTTTCTAGAAACTGCCAATAAACTTAATGAGATCTACAAGAAACCTAATGAGACCCTTGATGTTGTGATAAAGAACCAATTAGAAATTAAGCATACACTGACTGAAATAAAGAATATTATACAGACTCCCAACAGCAGACCAGAGGAGTGCAAGAATCAAGTCAAAGATTTGAAATGCGAAGAAGCAAAAAACACCCAACCGGAAAAGCAAAATGAAAAAAGAATCCAAAAATACGAAGATAGTGTAAGGCGCCTCTGAGACAGCTTCAAGCGCACCAACATCAGAATTATAGGGGTGCCAGAAGATGAGAGAGAGCAAGATATTGAAAACCTATTTGAAGAAATAATGACAGAAAACTTCCCCTACCTGGTGAAAGAAATAGACTTACAAATCCAGGAAGTGCAGAGAACCCCAAACAAAAGGAATCCAAAGAGGACCACACCAAGACACATCATAATTAAAATGCCAAGAGCAAAGACAAAGAGGGAATCTTAAAAGCAGCAAGAGAAAGAAAGTCAGTTACCTACAAGGGAATACCCATACGACTGTCAGCTGATTTCTCAACAGAAACTTTGCAGGCCAGAAGGGAGTGGCAAGAAATATTCAAAGTGATGAATGCCAAGAACCTACAACCAAGATTACTTTATCCAGCAAAGCTATCATTCAGAATTGAAGGTCAGATAAAGAGCTTCACAGATAAGGAAAACCTAAAGGAGTTCATCACCACCAAACCAGTATTATATGAAATGCTGAAAGGTATCCTTTAAGAAGAGGAAGAAGAAGAAAAAGGTAAAGATACAAATTATGAACAACAAATATGCATCTATCAACAAGTGAATCTAAGAATCAAGTGAATAAATAATCTGATGAACAGAATGAACTGGTGATTATAATAGAATCAGGGACATAGAAAAGGAATGGACTGACTATTCTTGGGTGGGAAAGGGGTGTGGGAGATGTGGGAAGAGACTATACAAAAATCATGCACCTATGGATGAGGACAGTGGGTGGGGAGTGAGGGCAGAGGGTGGGGTGGGAACTGGGAGGAGGGGAGTTATGGGGGGAAAAAAGAGGAACAAATGTAAAAATCTGAACAATAAAGATTTAATAAGAAAAAAAAAAGAAGTGAAAGAAAAAAAAAATTCAATAATTGCCCAGCCAGCATGGCTCAGTGTTTGAGCATCAACCTATGAAGCAGGAGGTCACGCTTTGATTCCCGGTCAAATCATATGCCCAGGTTGTGGACTCCATCCCCAGTAGGGGACATGCAGGAGGCAGCCAATCAGTAATTCTCTTTCATCATTGATGTTTCATCTCTCTCCCTCTACCATTCTCTCTAAAATAAAAAAAAAAAAATTATATTAAAAAATTCAATAAGTAACTTCATCCTCAGTTTATCTAAACTACTATAAATTGAACGCCTCCTCATTTACATTCTACATATCAGCCAAAGTTCAAAGAGAACAAAAATTTTCCAATTATTAGATTATTATTATCATTTAAAAAAAATTAATCATGGTGATGCAATTGTTATATTTTCCCCAAAATTGATTTGTCTTCCATCTACAGTTAACATAATGCCTCTATAATGCCCAAAGCAACTCAATATAAATAGCATCCATACACACAGACATACCTATGTGTACATACCTGTTGCACATTTTAAACCAGCCAGTTTAATTTCATGTCAAGATGGTTATCAGTGTTTGTTTTGCAAACAAAAAATTATAGGGCATATTCTGAATTGTTCACATTTCAGTTACTTAAGTATAATATAAACTGCTTTAGACTGTAAACCTTCTAGGCCAGAGCCCATGTTTCTGGTGTAGATCCACAAAGGCTGAGCTGAGTGCTCATCACACAAAAGGCTTTTCCTAATTGTTGAAGCCTGAATAGTGAGCAGGACAATCATAGATGGGGAGGAAACGTGTCATTATTTTGAATTACTTTATGAGGCCTCTCTCAATACACTCCTTCAGTGCCTTACCTTGTGAAATTAACAGGGGAAAAACAAGTGGCTTCTATTCTTAAAGCAAACAAAGAAACAGATGTGTCCAGCCTTCATACTTTTTTTTTTTTAATCTTTGCCATCTTGCACTGGGTAACAATTCTTTCTCTAGGTTAAGTAATTAACCATCTTCTAGTTCTTTTTGTTTCTTCAGATATTGTCCAAGCCACACGTGTTGTTATTGTAGACAAATCACTGGAAATGAAACCAACAAAAATAAGAGACTGCAGTGAAAATAAACTAATATTCCTTGACCTCACATGCTGGAAGCATATTGTTTTTTGAAATGGTTGTTGTAGAAACAGAAAATCACCACTGGTTGAAATCCTGTGAGAGGTAAAGGTTATGGATATTTGGGAAATCATAAAAAAATATCTGTATAATGTATCTCAGCATAAGTGGCTGCATCCCTACCATTTGTATATGCAATTCTTTTTGAAAGGTGAAGATGCTCTTTAAAGAAAGCAGTTCTGAAATAACTCTAGTTGAAATTGTAGTCTTACTATTCCCCTGAATTACTTTGTGTTCTATAAAAATACACACATTTCTAGATTGTGATTTTCTAAGTGTTTATTATTCTCTTTTGAGACAAGGAGAGTGGTTTTGTTCCAGTCAAGGCTCTGAATCAAATCTCTTGGCCAGTGACAACCCACCCTGGGTGGATGTAAACACTGGGTTCCTGAGTTCACTCATGTTTGCTGGCATGCAGAGCAAGGCCAAAGCATGGGGTGTAAAAAAGTGTGCTCCGGAGCCCTATCGCCTGGGAAATATTCTGAGCTTTGCCACTTGTGCCCCTCGGCAACATACTTGCTCCCTCTGATCACAGATTCCTCACTGGACAAGGCCAAAATAATACTGCCAACCCATATAGGTATTGTCAAATTAGTAAATGCACCAAGTGCTTAGAAAAGTAACAAGTCCTTACAAACTATTAATAATTTTCCTAATGATGCATCCACTAACAATCCAGCTTTTCTGACCACACTCCAAGCCACATTTACCTCTGCTACTCCTAACCCAAACAGAGTTTTCTTAATATTTCTACAGTCCCACTTTTCTTCCTGTCCACTTGTCTAATTTCCACGTGCAATCTTGGGGTGATTCATGCAGTCCTTGGTTCCCGTGTGTCAAAGAATGACAAAGAAGAATAAAGCAGTTGTTGGCCTCAGAGCTCTAGAGAAAGACTGCCTAAGTTCAAATCCCAGTTTTGCTATCTGTTAGCCATATGCCTTTGGAAAAGGTGTATGAATTTTCTGTAGCCCGATTCCCTTATCTATAAAATGGGTATAAAATTAGCTGCCTCTCAGAGGACTGTTGTGAAGAGAACATTGGTTAGTTATGCAAAATGTTTACCCTTTGTGGGAGCACTTGCTCCTTGAACCTGCACATACTTCTGAATCCTGCCCACAGCGCTAAGTGTCAGAGAAAGTTCCTCTTTAAACCCTGCTTGCTGTACTAACTGTTAGGGACTCAGTTCCTCCCTTATTCTCTGCTCGCTGCATCACTGTCAGGTCCACCGGTCCTGATCCTGCCCAACTATGCCAGCTGTCAGATCCCAGCCCCTCTACCAGGGGCTGGACCTTCTTGGACACCAGGTGGTAGATTGAGAAGTTGTGGGTATATATGAGAGTCTTTATTGTAGAAACTAGTGGCCATGTAGCCATCTACACTAATAAAAGAGAAACATGGTAATTGGCGTACAACCGCTACCCTTTTCATTGGCTAATCAGCGAGATATGCAAATTAACTGTCAGCCAAGATGGCGGCCGGCAGCCAGGCAGCTTGAAACTAACATGAGGCTTGGTTGCCTCAGTGACGGAGGAAACCAACGTTCCCCGCCTGCCGCTGCAGGCCTCTGAGCAGGCAGTTTAAGAAACATTGTAACAAATACCGCCAGACTTCAGCCAGCAGGATCGCAACATTGTATGCAAAGGCCAGAAACCTACTTTCAGAGGAGGCCTAAGAGCTGGAGCCAAGCCTCAAGCTAAAACTGGCCCAGAATAAAAAAGAAAAAAAGGAGCGGTTGGGAGCATCAGTCACCCCCAGCCTGAAAACAGCCCTCAGCCCCTCACCCAGACTGGCCAGGCACCCCAGTGGGGACCCCCACCCTGATCCAGGACACCCTTCAGGGCAAACCAGCCGGCCCCACCCTTGCACCAGGCCTCTATCCTATATGGTAAAAGGGTAATATGCCTCCCGGCACCGGGATCAGTGTGACAGGGGGCAGCGCCCAAACCCCCTGATCGCCCTGCTCTGTGCGTGACAGGGTACAGAGCCCCAACCCCCCTGATGGGCCCTGCTCTGTGAGTGACAGGGGGCAGTGCCCCAACCCCCTGATTGGCCCTGCTCTGTGCGTGACAGGGGGTGGCGCCGCAACCTCCCCATCGACCCTGCCTTGAGTGTGACAGGGGACGGTGCCCCAACCCCCCAATCGGCCCTACCCTGAGCGTGACTGAGGGTGGCATTGCTACCTCCCAATCTGCCCTGCTCTGTGTATGACAGGGGCAGCGCCCCAACCCCCCAATCGGCCCTACCCTGATCGTGACTGACGGTGGCATCACAACCTCCCAATCTCCCTGCTCTGTGCATGACGGGGCGGCGCCCCAACTCCCCAATCGCCCCTGCTCTGAGCCCGACCAGGGGCTGCACCTAAGGATTGGGCCTGCCCTCTGCCACCCGGGAGCAGGCCTAAGCCAGCAGGTCGTTATCTCCCGAGGGGTCCCAGACTGCGAGAGGGCACAGGCCGGGCTGAGGGACCCTCCCTCCCCCAGGAGTGCACAAATTTTTGTGCACCAGGCCTCTAGTTGTTAATAAGGACCCACTAGACAAAACAGTTCTTCAAAGCAAAGTCCCATATAGTAGCCACACACCGGCTAGGTAACAATACATTTCCCACATAGCAGCAGTCTGCTTGTCAGTAATACATCTTCCTCATCATATAGCCCCGTACCTGTTGGTCAGTAGTCTTACACTAAGCAATCCAGCCTTACACAGGAGCTAGTTATGCAGGAGCCATCCTTAAAGTCACAGCCTCACCAAGCAGCCATGTGCTGCTGGCTGGTCAGTAACAACTTTATACTAACTTAAACAAAAGAGGCTTCCTTCCAAATAGTGACCTCAGTCTTCTGGGTTATAGAAGGACCCACTTGCACAGTGCATAGATTGCTGCATCCTTGCACCTGTGTGTAGTATCTTAGCCTTGAACACCCTGATTATGATTCCCACGCTCAAAGTGGCCTTGAATAACAGACATACTCTGAAGAGAGCCTCTACCCTCTGGTTGGCCTTGAGCATCTGGTGTATTCTGAATAGAGTCCCCACACCCTTGTAGCCCAGTACCTAGTACAGTGTAAATGTCAAAAACCTTAGATGAGAAAAAAGGGAAATGAAAACCATAAATACTACTGTGAGGCCCAGTGAATTTTCAGTCCAGCCAATGCCTTGGGAGTCCCTCTTTCCCCAAACTGAAATAAACCACAAAGATAGAAAATTTCTTGTCACTTCCAGGTCACGAACTCCTGATAAGTGGTAGTCCTGGGACTCTATGAAGCCCCACAGGGAGAGGGTTTGGGCATCACAAAGTGCAGCCAGAACATCATGCAAAGTGCCCGGACCCCAAACCCCCAGTGGCCCCTGGGGATCCTGAGCTGCAGATCTGAAACTGGAGGGGCAGCATATCCTAGGCAGAAATTTCCACTGACATTCTTTTACTCAATTGCCCATTTATTTTACACTATGTTGGATGCTGTGAGGGAAACGCTAAAAATCAAAATTCCAATCTGGGTCCTTACAAGAAAAGCGGGGTGGGGGGGGCACAAAGACCAAAACAGAGCTAACACCAGTGCTGGCAGGAGACCAGTGGAAGCTTCTTCTTCTTTGGAAATCATCCAGAGAAACAAAGACAATGAAGAAAACCACACATTCGCAGTGAAGCTGGAGTTCAGATAACACCCACCAACTCCAGGTTGTAAGTTTTCCTGGCTCAAGGTTTACCTGGCCAGCAAGCCTATTCGGGATGCCATGAGTGTGCACCAGCAGATGCAGGAGGAGGCCTAGTGATGCTAAAGTTCAGAGCGTTCCAGCAATGCCATGTCCCAGGAAGAGAAGGTCTCTCCTGAGAAGGGAGTGCTGTGAGCACAGGGCATCTCCGTGAAGGAACAGAGAGAGAAGATCCAGAAAATGTGGGGCCCACTGGGGGAAAATCTCTGACAGAATCTTCAAAACTATTTCCTGAAAGTGTTTGCTTCCTTTGGTGAGCGAGTGCTGCATCCCATGGCAGTACACGGAAGGGAGCCCAGGGTTCTCCTGAGCCAGACAGGGCAGGGCAGGCGGACGTCTCTAGGCTCATTCCCACCGGCTCACCATAGCAGAGCAAGGCTCATTCCCACTGGCTCACCATAGCAGAGCAAGGCTCATTCCCACCGGCTCACCATAGCAGAGCAAGGCTCATTCCCACTGGCTCACCATAGCGGAGCAAGGCTCATTCCCACTGGCTCACCATAGCGGAGCAAGGCTCATTCCCACCGGCTCACCATAGCAGAGCAAGGCTCATTCCCACTGGCTCACCATAGCAGAGCAAGAGCAAACACTATGTGCCAGGTACTGTTCTGAGCACTTACATATATTAGCTCATTTAATCTCCACAACCCTAAGAGATAGGCTCTCTTTTTATCCCCATTTTACTGGCATGGTTTGCCCAAGATCATCAACTGATCAGGGAATGAGGGACAAGGCCAGTATTCAACCCAGGAAGTCTTCCCCAGAGTCTGCGCTCTGATGCCCTCTCCTGAGCAGACTCACAGAGGTGGAGAGGGAGGTTGTTGTTGGTGGTGGTGGTGGTGGTGTGGTGTGTGTGTGTGTATGTGTGTGTATGTGTGTGTGTGTGTGTGTGTGTGTGCGCGCGCGCTTGAGCTTATGTTAAGAAGAGCCCTTCCTTTTCCTCTGGAGCAGCAGAGGTGAAGTCCTTGAGGTGTACACCTTCCAAGTACCTGGACACTCCCACACCACAGAATCCTTCTCTTGGTAATCCGGGAAAACCATGCATATTAAGAAAGGAATAAATTTCACATAAATAAAACTAAATAAAAAAGCAAGGCAATATTCCTACAGATGAAAAGCCACTGTACAAGTGTTGCCAAAGAGAACATGAAAGGTGTGAATATGAATTAAGGAAAATCTTAAGGAAGTCTTTGAAACTGTTGAAGAGATCAGGAAATAAGCCTCCTGCTGACAGGAGGCTATGAAATAAATAAACAGACCTCATGATAGAAATAGAAAGGGGAAAACAGACCAGCTAAGAAATGGAAAATTAATTACAAGGAGCAAAAGAAATATTTTTCAAATGTGTCTCAAAATCCGGAAATGATAAAAGAAAAGATTGATAACTTTGAACACATGGAAATTATAAATGTCTGCTTGGCAAAACAAACAAAAAACCAGCACTGTTATAAGCAAAGGCAAATATCAAATGATGAATGTGAAGAAGAAAATGCTAACAACTTTTATCACAGCAAAGGGGGTAATATTCCCAATATTTAAAGAAAGCCTAGAAATTAGTAAGAAAAGGACCAGCAACCCAACAGAAACATGGGCAAAGGCCATGAACAGACAATATAAAGGAAACTTACATATATGAAAAGATGTCCAACTTCATTCATGCTAAGAGGAAACACATGAAAATACCCCACATACCCTTTTTGCCTGTTGATTTTGCAAAACCAACATTTTGGCAAGATGCTCCATTGGCAAGGCTGTGGGGAGAAGGGCACTTGCATGCACTGCTGCTGGGAGTGCCCACAGAGGGCAATTTGGGGGCATATTTAACAAAATAATAAGTATATTTAGCATACAACCTAGAATTCTAACCCTGAAAATTTATCCTACAGGTCCAACATCACACATGATGAATAATGTATACACAAACCTATTCACTGAAAGAATGGTTGTAATCACAAACATTTGGAAAATGCCCAGGTATTTTTCAGTATGGAGCTGGTTAAATTAGCAATGGTACGTGAACATGAGTAGTTACAAGCCTCTGACTCTCTCTAGGGCATCGGGGCTGAAAAATGAGAAGGGGCAGATTTGAGAGTAATGTTTCTCGGTATATATTTTGTTATATTGTTTTGATGATTTCTTTTTAGTACTGTGTACTTGGATTTTTATTTTTGTTTTTGTTTTGAGAGTTTGAGAGTTTGAGACTTTTGCAAATGTTTTTTCTCCCAGCTTTGGCTTTTTTGAAGGTTTAGAACAGTTTTTGTTTTAAACTATGCAAATTTATCATGTTTTTAAAACTAAAATCTAAATTAAAGAATGAGGTGCATAGTATGAAATATCTAAAAAAAAATTCAAAAAATTCTAGAAGAATCCAAAGGCAACAAAATCTCAGACATATGCCGAAGCAATTTCTTCACTGATACAGCTCCTAGGGCACTTGAAACTAAAGAAAAAATGAACAAATGGGACTACATCAAAATAAAAAGCTTCTGCACAGCAAAAGAAACCATCAACAAAACAATGAGAAAACCCACTGTGTGGGAAAACATATTTGCCAATGTCATATCTGATAAGGGCTTAATCTCCAAAATTTATAGGGAACTCATACAACTTAACAAAAGGAAGATAAACAATCCAATCAAAAAATGGGCAAAGGACCTAAATAGACACCTTTCAAAAGAGGACATTCAGAAAGCCAAGAGACATATGAAAACATGCTCAAAGTCACTAATCATCCGAGAGATGCAAATCAAAACAGCAATGAGGTACCATCTCACACCTGTCAGACTGGCTATCATCAACAAATCAACAAACGACAAGTGCTGGAGAGGATGTGGAGAAAAAGGAACACTTGTGCACTGCTGGTGGGAATGCAGACTGGTGCAGCCACTATGGAAGACAGTATGGAGTTTCCTTAAAAAACTGAAAATGGAACTCCCATTTGACCCTGTGATCCCACTTCTAGGAATATATCCCAAGAAACCAGAAACACCAATCAGAAAGGATATATGCACCCCTATGTTCATAGCAGCACAATTCACCATAGCTAAGATCTGGAAACAGCCTAAGTGCCCATCAGTAGATGAATGGATTAGAAAACTGTGGTACATCTACACGATGGAATACTATGCTGCTCTAAAAAGGAAGGAACTCTTACCATTTGCAACATCATGGATGGAACTGGAGAGCATTATACTAAGTGAAATAAGCCAGTCAATGAAGGAAAAATACCACATGATCTCACTCATTCATGGATAATAGAGACCATTATAAACTTTTGAACAATAATAGATACAGAGGCAGAGCTGCCTCAAGCAGATTGTCAAACTGTAGCGGGAAGGCCGGGGAGGGTTGGGGGGCAGGAGGGAGGGGGGTAAGAGATCAACTAAAGGACTTGTATGCATGCATATAAGCATAACCAATGGACATAAGACACTGGGGGATAGGGGAGGCTACGGGACTGTCTAGGGCGGGGGGATAAAATGGACACATATGTAATACCCTTTGTAATACTTTAAGCAATAAAAAAAATAAAATAAAAAATAAAAAATTCAAAACCATAATTATTTAGTGTTATTTCAGATTAAAGTTAAAAGCTATAAGATTCAGAAAATAAAATGTGGTTGTGAACAGAGAGAGTACATAGTTGTAAAAATCTGCCCCTTTAAAAACTGGGGTGGAGGTGGAGAGGAGAAAGAATAATTAGTACAAAACTACTACTGATTAATTGTACAACATACTACTTGACAGTAAAAAAAAAAAAAAAAAAAAAGCAGTAAATCTTATCCTTTGTGACAGCATGAATGAACCCAGAGAGCATATGCTAAGTGAAATAAGCCAGTCAGAGAAAGACAGGTACCATATGATTTCACTCATATGTTAAATCTAATGAAAAAATTGAACTAACAAGCAAAATAGACACAGTCTCAAAGAAAGCAGGCTGATAGCTGTGGCAAGTGGGGTTTGGTCGGGGGTGCATAGATTGAGAAAAAAAATTTTTTTAAATCTCATGAACATGGACAACAGTGTGGTGACTGCAGGGGGAGGGGTGGGGTGAGGTGGAGGAGTGTGGAGGGGAGATAAATGGTGATGGAAGGAGACTTGACTTGGATGGTGAACACACAATATAGTGTACAGATGATGTGTTGCGGAATTGTGCACCTGAAACCTGTATAATTTTGTTAACCCAATAAATTCAATAAAAAAGAAAAAATACTACTCGTTAAAATGGCAGCAAGTTCACAGGCATATTCACTGATCGATGTATTAGCAGAGACAGAGCCTGTGGACTGAAATTGTCACTTTTTTTCTCCCCGCAGTCACCAACATCTCACACTCAGGCCTCTCTGTTGTCTCTAGTCCCCAGTCAGCTGCAGGGAGCTGAGATACAAAAACCTACTCATGCCCTCAGAACAACTCCCCTCAAGTTTGTTCACTTCCGTGCCTCTAGGAAGTTATTCTCTTTTCTCTGATAACTGCACATGAAGACTCAGCCCTAACAGCCCAGGATTGCAAATCCAGAGTGTCCTCCTTCCCTTTCGAATGGAGCTCCCATCAGCTTCAGGCTGGGCCTCCACAGGCTGTCACCTCCAGCCTAAGGCTAATTTTCCTCTGTGAACACCTTCCCAAGAATGCAATGAAAAGACAATTAATATGAAAATAAACACAATATGCACTTAAACATGAGAGGTTTTGGAATATGAGCCTCATTAAATTCTCATTATTTACAAGTGAAGCAGTTTGAATTACCGTGTATGGTTTTTTGTTTTTTTTTTTTGGGGGGGTGTTTTTTTCAGAATTTTTTGTTTATTCCATTATTCTACAGGCAATAATTTTGTCATTTTAAGTGCTCAAATTTATAACAAGCATTTAATTATTTTGACAATACACAGCAAAATGTGCATTTCACAAAAGGAAGAAGCACTGGTTTTACAAAACTCTTGCTGAATTGTCTAAGAGAAACCTTAAAACCTGAAAGTCTGGTTGGTCAATAATGCCAAGGCCATTAGAAAATAAAAAGGGTATGTAGAATTCAGTCATTATTTTATAGTTCCCATTAACAGTCAATGTGGTAACAAAATAAAACGCTATAAATCCTTCTGAGTTAAGGGAATAAAAAGGCCATAATAAAGGTCAATTTTACTGCCATCAATTTGCAATGATGAGACAGTTGGTTGCTAAAGGAAGCAGCAAAAGGCAACCCAGAATTATGGCATCTCAGAAAAAAATATGTTGCTACTATGGCAAGAAGTGCTTTGAGGAGATTTACACTGAAACCCATACTCAGCTCTTCTCCAAAATAATAATGTAAATTATTTACAAATTGGTCTAACCCTGTGCAGGACAGTGCAACAGACAAATGCATTGTTATGTTGCAAAAAAAATAAGTAAATAAATAAATAAACACAAACACACACTATACTGAAGATGGAAAACATAATGGGTATTTAAAATATATGCAAAAATAAAGAGGAGAAATGGTAGTTTTGTGAACAATTAATGCTATCCATAATTACAATGTGCAAACAAAGAAACCATCAGGGGACAATTGCAAATAATGAGATATGGGGGTATTAATCCTTCTCTGAAATGGCAACACAATTTTTATAAAAACAACAGTCCAAAAAAATAGCACAAAATAGAAAGGCAGGGATGGCTGCTACTTTAGGATTTTTTCCATTAGGAAATTGAAAATTAAAACATCCTAGAAGAGTTAAGTTAGTACCTGAGTGACACTGCGAACCCCAAGCTCCCTCTCTTCTCTGTGCTTTTAGGCAAAACATCCGCATGTTATATTCTAATTTATTTCTATCAGAACCATTTGTAAACTAGAAAGAATACACATTCATTTGTACAACTGGCTTCCAGGCCAGTAGTGGCAGTTACCATACCAAAATGCTACCTGATTAAGAAAAGTAAAATGCCGCATGGGATTAAAAATGAGCACCAAGTAAGAGGGCAGAGAAAACTTTCTGTCCAAACGGTCAGGACTAATAAATGACTTGCATCTCTATTTATAACTATTATTTTCCTTGACAAAGAAATACATACTCAGTGTAGAAATTCAGAAAATAAAGAAATCAATTGAAACACTACTACCAAGATATAAACACTGCAATATTTTAGTGCAATTATACATATTTCTCGGGGGTTTTTCTGTCCATATATATGTATATACGAACACATTTTGGATTATACTGCAAATACTATTTTATAACCTACAGCAGTGATGGCGAACCTTTTGAGCTCGGCGTGTCAGCATTTTGAAAAACCCTAAATTAACTCTGGTGCCATGTCACATATAGAAACTTTTTGATATTTGCAACCATAGTAAAACAAAGACTTATTTTTTGATATTTATTTTATATATTTAAATGCCATTTAACAAAGAAAAATCAAACAAAAAAAATGAGTTCGCCTGTCACCTCTGACGTGCGTGTCATAGGTTCGCCATCACTGACCTACAGTCATCACTTAATATTATATTAGAAATATTTCTTACATGATTCTTAAAACCTGAAAAAGTTTTCTATTAAATAGCCAAACCATAATCCTATTTAATAAAAGCCTAATATGCAAATTGTCCCCTCAACCAGGAGTTTGACCGCTTGCTATGATGTGTGCTGACCACCAGGGGGTGGCATGGAATGTGGTAGGCATCAGCAACACGGAGCTGGCAGTGGGAGGCAGTAAAGGTGCTGCTGGCCCTAATGAGCCCCAACAAGAGTGGGACTGTGGCAGAATGGTGGAGTAGGTGAGTGGGCAGCGCCAGGCCAAGGTGGGTGCGTATGGGACCCGATCGCCCTGCCGATCACCCCACAGACGGTGACCAGCAGCACAGTAGAGGGTGGGGCTGCTGCATGGCTCCCAGGCACTGAGGGAGCCAGGCAGAGCCCAATGACTCAGGCAGAGGGGGGTGCACAGGGGCCCGGAGACCCAGGAGCTGCCCAGGGCCCAGAGGTCAGCTACGTGCCCTTCCACACCAGACGCTCATGCTTTGATCACCGCCAGGCCTAGGGCCTGACTGCACGGGTGCATGAATTGCATGCACCAGGCCTCTAGTTTATGTAATAAATCCCTGTGTAGCCATTCAACAAGTATGTATTGAGCATCTACCATGTGATACAGTTCTAGGTGTTAAAATGGCAAAGATGATTCAGGCATATCCCCTGACTTCCATAGTAACCTGATCACTATAACGCCTCAATAATTAGCATCATAATTGGTTGCTGGTCCTGAGAGTAACTACTGCTTTCTAGAGTTCAGGAAAATCTTCACAGAGGAAGTAACAATTGATATGGGTTTTGTAGAATGAATAGAAGTTTTGTAGAATGAATAGGCAATCAAGTGGAGATGAGAATTTTAGACAGAGGGAAGAACATGTATAAAGATATGGAGACAGGACATGATGATGATGGTACCTTACAAGAAAGATTATGTGCCCTTCAACTTTTTAAAAGCGTTAGTTATAATACTTATACTCACCTGCAAAACTGGTATGACAGGCTTTCTCTGATCTGTGTACCTTCCCCCTTTCTTCAGCAGACCTGACTTTATATAAACACTGGTTTTATTTATACTTGTTCTTTCTAAGTGTAGCCATGCCATCTGGATAGGGAGGAGAGACTATGAAGTAAAAACAGAACAACAACAACAACAACAAAAAACAATCACCAAAAACAGATGTTGAACATTTTAAACAAATACTTTCTATCAATTTAAAAGGGAGACGGAACTTAGGAACTGGCTTTTATTCTAAAATATACTGCTGCTGATTTTTAAAGAGAGGGAAAGACAAAATCTAATTTCTAAATCCATGTCACTAGCTAAAAGTGCAACAGATTCCAAACACATGTGTGTTCAAGGTTATCCAAAGAGCATTATCAGCTCTTGAAATCCACAGACTATAGCATAACAGACAGTAATGAACCTGGAAGGTTCTGTTTGGGGTTAAATGTGAAGAACTCTTCTGAGACTTTTGAACCTTCAGTTCAAAGTCATATACAACATTTCCTTGGAGCTATTTGGATTTATCCTTAGATTGCCCACTTAGAGATAGTTCACCTAACTTTAGAGTTATTACCAACAGTCAGTAATTTTGCTCTGTTTCAAGATATGGCACCTTGACTTGTAAGGCTTCCTCTCAACCACAGCAATATTTGGTTCCCTGTAGAGCTATTGATATGCCTGCTGTTTCATAAACACTTGGTCCTTTAACTGGATCCCTCTGAAAACTTTTGATGTTATATTTTGTATAAAGCAGACCCAAAAACTGAACAGAGCATTTCCAACATGTACGTGATAAGCACAATATTTACCTAGCACGGAGTAAACACAAAGTCCCCCAGATGACCTGCAGCGATGGAGAGGCACAGCCTGCACGCACACACCACTGTTCTGAAACCTGAGCTGATCTTTCAACCTTAAAGGAAGCTGTACCAGCAACTAGATCAGGAGCCATGCGAATGCTTGAGTGTGTCCCAATGAGAAAAAAGAGCTCTAGCCCATATTGCAGGGAATGCACTTATAAAGAAGAGCAGAGTAATTCCTACAATGAAACGACAAGCAAGATGATGCTCTCCTCTGATAAGCGGCACCTACTACTGCATTTGCCAATTCATTACGAATCATTTTAAGCTTTTAGTGCCTGATAAGAGAATTAAATTTTACTTAGTTATTTCCATAGAAACTAAAGAGTTTGCAGAGTTTTCGGCATTTGACTTCTTAATCACATCTTACTAAATGCTACTTTCAAAGGACAGCACTGGTTTTCAGAGTTGGAATAGGAAGCAGGAAGAGCCTGATGGAAAGAAATGAGTTACTACAGACTGCTATAGTATATTAATAGGCTCATATTTAAAAATTAAGATAATGTGCTTATTATTATGGACCAGGGTCAGAAAAGAAATGGGCCAATATGTATGTATACGTAAACTGCCTCCAGATTCCCACTTGTGGTAAACATGCCTAAATATTTCTCAAGCTACAAAAGGAAACCCAAAATAATAGCAGCTGTGCAGGTTTATCTAGGGACAGAAAAATATGGAAAGAAGAAAAAGAATATACTGCTACAGTCTCAGTATAAAATGAATAAAAAAACTGTAAAGTAGAAGCAATGGGTTGTGGGTTTAGAGAATATGAAAATAAACAACTCCTTGGCTCTAAAATGAAAGCTTATCTTGCTCACCATTGTGAGAATACACAAGTAGTCTTTTCTGCCAAAGAAGGGAGGTTAGGCAACCTCCATTTTGGCTTGAGTGACTTGCAGCTCCCCTGGGGACCACCATTTTGAAATGGCAAAGGTCAACCCCTACCTTTTTCCTTTAAATTAACCAATCACGCCAGAGTGTGCGCCTAGGCTCTGACCAATCAAGAGTGAGGGGCAGATGATGTGAATCAGGCATAAAAACCTGAGCAGACTGCCTGCTCACTGTGATGCTGCCAGGCCCTGTGCGTGCACACCCTCTTGCAGGAGTAAAGGAATTTGCCTTGTTGTCTGGCTCCCGAGGACCTCTGGTTTGGGGGCTCGCCTTATTTCTAACATCATGCAGATAGTTGATGATAGAGTCACCTAGGGTCTATATCAGTGAAAAGGCCACTTCTACTTCTCAGCTCTCTCTCACCTCTCCCTCCCTCTCTCTCCTTTTTCTTTCTCTGTCTCTCTGTCTCTCTCCTGATCTCTGTCCCTGCGCTCATTGTGCATATGAGTCTGTCTCTTTTTGTTCTTTTCTCTCTGTGTGTGTATGTATCTCTGTCTGTGCATCTGTCTCTGTCTCTTGCTCTTTCTCTCCTTCTCTCTTTCCTTCTGTCTTAACAAGGCCCTATCTCTCCCCCTCCTCTCTGTCCCTACCTCAGACTGACTTTTCTGCTTTCAAATACACAAAGCAAACAAAAAAGCCCTAGCCCTTATTTACATTACTTCCCAGAGAATAAGGGATAATTAAATTGGGTTCAGATTTTAGGTTTCAAAGAGAGAGAATCTAATGGCTCCAGGTTGGATTAGGTATGCATTAATCCAAACAACTGAGATCATAAAGGGCAAATGGTGTTGTCTTCTACTACAAACATGGCCCCACATATTGGATGGAAGAAGCAGGGGCCATTCTCAGACAAGGGGGCATGGAAAGGGAGCATCTCTCAATGCCATGAGGCATGCTCCCTTCATAAAGACTTTCTCAACTAAGCCAGTTCAAAAAGATGTCCCACTTAGCACTGAAGTATATGCCGATTACTTTTGACACTTGGTGGTTAGATGACCTTGGGAAAGTTACTGTTCCTCTGGTCTTTAGCAATATAAACCACCTTACTAAACTGAACATTAAACAGGTGAATATAGGTAACAGGATTTATGGCTGAGCTCAGCACAGGGTCAATGTGAAACAAGGACATTATTGCCCTTACTTACAACATTCCTCAATGTCACCCCTTTGGGGTTCTGATTTTGTCATCTGTGACTGACCTCCTAAAGGGCTTGATGTCAGCGTCATGGCCTCCAGAGTAGCTGGTACAGTGCCAGAGACAGAACAGGTACTCAGAAAATCCCTGTTGATTAATCAATTATGTAAATACTTTTAGGGGCCTAAAAACTAAAACCCAAATAAATGTGTTGTATTTCTCATCCCATGCTGTAGACAGAATTCTTGATGAAGAGAGAAACTATGATCATATATCAAACAGGTAAGTAAAGGTAGATGGGCCCAAGAGACTATAAATAGTTTAGGATTTTTCTTTTGTTCCTAGGATGACAGATTTCTAGGATGACTGTAGAAGAATAACTGCTGGAACAGACAGTATTATTCACATACATATTAATGCCATAAATATTTTACCTGCGTTGACTTCAGTAGTCTCAGGACTTACTTCTGAAACATGATTTTGGAAATGTTTAGAGTAAGACCATAACCCATCATATAATCCTCCTAATATCTACAACCATATACATAAAATACAAACTTCCTAAAATTCTTCATCATTTTAAAAAAGGAGCCTACATTTTCATTTTTCACTGGGCCATCAATTATATTACCAGTCTTGCTTTTCAGGTAGGTGAATAATACGGGGTGATCATTAGGCACTCAGTACCTACAGTAGTAAACTCAAATGTCTTAATCTGCTCAAGCTACTATCACAAAATACCATGGACTGGATAGCTTATAAACAAAGAAGTGCATTTCTCTCTGGGGGCTGTGAGTCTGAGATAAAGATACCAACATGGTCTGATGAGGACCCTCTTCAGATCACAGACTTACCATTGTATCCTTACATGGTGGAAGGGGTGAGGGATCTCTGTGGGGTCTCTTCCCTAAGGTCACCAATATCATTCATTAGGGTTCCACCCTTGTGGCCTAAGCACCTCCCAAAGGTCCCTCCCCCAATACTATTACATTAGACATTAGTATTATGGCATATAAATTTGGGGGGTACACACATTTTTAGACCATAGCACCAAGAAAACAGCATTAGGAATGAAGATGCTTACACAGAAATAGCTGTGAAGTCCCCATGGAGATGCAGATCCACAAAGTTATAGCTATTGTAGGCCTGTCACCCACACCTCCTGGATTTTACTGGAAGCTTCTGCCTCACTATCCCACCTGGCTCTAGCTCTGCCTCTCAAAGTGGATACTGACATTATAGACAAATTCTTATTGGTTTACTCAATTCCAGAGGCCAATGGTATCTCTTCTCCATCCATTTTTTATACTAAAGCTTAATATTGTAGTCATTACCTGTGTATTTTAATTAATGTTTGAGTTTGGGATATTTATTTGTTTATAATAAATCAATAGGCTTCTATCAAAGGCTTCAAATCAAAGCAAGCCAAATTACCTGCAATTCCAAAGCAGGTCACATAATAAGTTCTGACAAATTTTAGGATGGATGCTGACATATTAAATCCCTAGTACCATGAAGAGTTAATAGGAAAATGTTTTAAAAATGAATCTATACTTAATAGTATGCCTCCAACTTGACATGTTTTTCTTTTCAAGTATCATTTTCATTATTTTTTTATTTTAATAGAGTGGTGATCTTCAATTCAAGCCCCCTGTCTCTGAACATAATATATGTTCTCATTTCAATGAAAATTTGTTCTTGTCACATAGGAATCCACTGTTATTAGATTCTATTGCAATAATTTATTAATATCAACTCTATTAACTGATGACACACTAGGCATAGAAAAATATTCGATACTGAAGAAATAATTTTGCTTCAGAATTTTAGTTCTTTTAAGATTATTTGGAAGCATTAATAATTATTGTAAAAGACTTGTCACAGAAAAGAATAGGGCAACTATTTGAGACTAACAAAGACCACCAGCATGCCTATGCTAACAATTTTGAATTTACTTATTAGTTTCAATCTTCTGCTAAACCATCACATTCTAAATGCCCCTATTAAAATTACATGAAGAACTTAACGTATTAAAAAATCAAGTTAATCCGTAAGAATGGGATTTATCCCCATCCACTGAATTATGTAGAACAGTTCTCCTTCAAATCCCCCATCCATTCTTAACTCCTTTAAGTCTTTTTTTAATTTTTTTTTTCATCCTTCTTGGTTCAAAATAATATCCTTGCTCAATTCCTAACTCTTTTAAATATTACCTAGTTTTTCTTGGTCTAGTGTAACATTTCTGGAGCAGACAAATGAAGGCATTAATCCTTTTGGACACTCACTGACCACACATCTCTGTTCTACCCAGCTCTCTTGCCATGACTTGCTCACCTTTCCTTTCCTTTGTTCTTATAACTTGCTAGAGGCCCAGTGCACTAATTCGTGCACCAGTGGGGTCCCTCAACCTGGCCTGTAGGATCAGTCCGAAACTGGTTCTCCGACATCCCCCGAGGGGTCCCAGATTGTGAGAGGGTGCAGGCCAGCCCAAGGGACCACACCAGTGCATGATCAGGGGCAGGGAGAGATGCGAGAGGTTGGCCAGCCAGGGAGGGACCGTGGGAGGGCCCAAGGGTGTGTCCAGCTAGTCTTGCTCAGTCCCAATCAGCTGGACCCCATCAGCAAGCTAACCTACCAGTTGGAGTATCTGCCCCCTGGTGGTCAGTGCACATCATAGAGAGCAGTTGAATGGCCTTAGCATATCATTAGCATATTACGCTTTGATTGGCTGAATGGCTGTCCGGATGACCATACACTTAGCATATTAGGCTTTTATTATATAGGATAAGTCTTGTATAGAAAATACACAGAGTAACCTGAGCATTTAGCACCCTGGACAGAGAATGCTCAGCTCAATTTTCAAAGCCAGTTAACCTAAAAATAGATTTGATTTACAAATAAAAAGACAAATGTTGAAATGAGAAGAAACACTGTATATATATATATATATATATATATATATATATATATATATATATGGAGAAACATGCAAATTGACCACACCTCGGCTATGCCCCCAAGCCACACCCACCAGCCAATCAGAGTGACTGTATGCAAATTAACCCAACCAAGATGGCGGCCGGCAGCCACGGAGCTGGAGCAAGCAGGAGGCTTGGTTGCCCCAGCAATGGAGGAAGCCAAGCTTTCCACCTGCCCTGGCCGGCTGTGGCATCTACTTAAGGCAACAAAGTTTCAATTATAGAAGATAAATAAATCCCAGATAGCTGCTTCCAGTCATCCTCCACTGGGAGCTTGGGTGGCTGGGGGCCATGGCCAGCCTGCAAACAGCCATCAGCCCCTCACCCAGAATGGCCAGGCATCCCAGCAGGACCCCCTATCCTGAAGGGGGTGTGGCCAGCCTGAAAATGGCCCTCAGCCCCTCACCCAGGCTGGCCAGGCACCCCAGTGGGACCCCCACCCTGATCTGGGACACCCTTCAGGGCAAACCAGCCAGCCCCCACTCATGCACCAGGCCTCTATCCTATATAATAAAAGGGTAATATGCAAATTGACCCTAACAGCAGAACAACTGGGAATGACTGGTCACTATGACACACACTGACGCTCAATGCAGGAGATGCCCTGTGGTGGTCAGCTCTGCTCAGCCACAAGCCAGGCTGACGGCTTCCAGTACAGCAGTGGTGGTGGGAGCCTCTCCCGCCTCCTCAGCAGCACTAAGGATGTCCGACTGCAGCTTAGGCCTGCTCCCCGCTGGCAAGTGGATATCCCCCAAGGGCTCCTGGGCTGCCAGAGGGATGTCTGATTGCCAGCTTAGGCCCAATCCCCCAAGGAGCAGGCCTAAGCCAGCAGGTGGTCATCCCCCTAGGAGTTCCAGACTGTGAGAGGGCACAGGCTGGGCTGAGGGACTGAGGGACCCCCCTGAGTGCAAACAAATTTAATACTATAGTCACTAATAGCTCTAAAACATATGAGGAAGCCATTGTTATGCCAAACTTTAGCATCACTTATTAGTGGTAACTCTTTAAGGACATACAGAACACTTGTTACTTTTACCAAGTCATTATGAAGACAGAGCACTAGGCAAGCTTCTGCCAGGACTGAGAATACACTGTGCTATAAAATCAGGACCAATTCTATGTCAATTCTTCCATTCACTGTTGGGTAGCTTCTATTGCCTACAGAACAAACTCCAAATCCCTTACCTGGAAGGAAACAACACATCCTACCTAGTTTTCAAATACATACCTTATAAGCTAGATATACTGAAGGTGCTAGACTACACTTTTGTTTCTCAGCTCCCAACCTACCCTTCTATGCAGCTGGCTTTCTGATGTTGAGGCTGGGGCTTGAAAATAGCATTTCTACATTACTAGAATCTCCCTTTTACAAAAATTTACATTTTTTCAATTATACTTTGCTTTCAATATTATTTTGTATTAATTTCAGGTGTATAGATAGTGTTTAGACCAGCCGTGGGCAAACTAGGGCCCGTGGGCCGGATCCGGCCCATTTGAAATGAATAAAACTATTGAAAAGAAAGACCGTACCCTTTTATGTAATGATGTTTACTTTGAATTTATATTAGTTCACACAAACACTCCATCCATGCTTTTGTTCCGGCCCTCCGGGCCAGTTTAAGAGCCCATTGTGGCCCTCGAGTCAAAAAGTTTGCCCACCCTGGTAGACCATCATGCACTTTACAAAGCGATCCCCTGATATTTCAAGTACGCACCTGGCACCATACATAGTTATTACAATATTGTTGACTAGACTCCCTATGCTGTACTTTACAGCCCTGTGACAATTTGAAAGAATATTGCACCTCAGAATCAGACTTTTAAGTTCTGTTAATAGGGGACACAATAGATGGAGGCTGTAAGACTAGAGAAGGAGGAAAGAAATTACTCCTCCATGTTTGTTTCCTGTTTACTTCTTGTTTGCTTCCTGTTACTGTGTACACCGCCATAGCAATGCTTCTTTGCCCAGAAGTGAAACAGCTGAATTCTGTTTGCAATTTTTCTACCATTTACAGAATCAACCTCATAATGGGTCCCTCAGAGACACCAGTACTGGCTGCCTAACTGCCCCTTCTCAGTCAGGATCTCTTTTCCAAATTTCTAGGTTTAAATAATTCTAATTTTCCCCATTATTCTCCTAGTTTTAAATCCCATAATTACTACCTCTGTAGTAAGTTACTGTTTTTTTTTTATTATTTATTTTTAGCCTTTTGTTATCTAGTTAACAACTTTATGCCTAGTTAAAATTCTTTACATTAAGTTAAGACTGGTACACTGAATTAGTCACCAAGTTTAATTGCTTTCATACCTTAGTGTGTTGTATAATCTTCTGGAATATTCTCATTTTTTTTCTCTGGAGACATATACTTAAATATTCTTCACCACCTATCTTAAATATTATTTCTTCTGTGATGCTTTCCTTGACCTTAAACAGAATCACTTCCTTATGATTAGCACAGTTTCAGATTGCACACCCTGATACATGCCAGTTAACATAATAATTATTTACATATCTTCATGCTCTACTAGACTGAGCTCCATAGAAGCAAGGCCCATTGCCTTATCAACTGTGCATCCATAATAATCAGCACACTACCTGGCATATAATAGAAATATTGTAAATACTCATTGAACTGATTTGTTTTATGTTAATAAATTACAAAGTTCTCTGGGTAGATTTAGAAAGTCTTTAGTACCAGAAATGTCTTTAGTACAAGGTTTTGCTCATGTTATATGATATAAGGAGTGCTTAGAAAGATACCAATTCAAGGACAATATCCCCTCTAGCCAGTCAACTTTATTTCAAATTCCATCCTTAGAAAGTATATACCACAGTACCTAGTATTTAATAAGCATTAAATACATGTTAGCTATGATTGTTGTTGTTTTTTAATTCTCCTTACTCAGTAACAATGGCTCTCTATTTATCACTGACTTAAGCACAAATTCCTAACCAGGATATTCAAGATACTTAACAATCTGGCCCAGTTTATTTTATCTCCAACTGACACATATTTTGAACTGTTAAACTAGGCATATGTCAACTACAGCCCACCCAAAGGGAAAAATCCAGGCTGTAGTCATTTTTGTAAATAAAGTTTTATTGTACCACAGCCAAACATATTCCTCTATGTGTTGTTAGCTCCAAACTCACCCTTCTGTAGTATTGTCTATATCTACTATTAACATGCATACTCTTGTCTCTGTGTATTATCTAAGGCTGATTTCATGCTACACACACACAGTAGTTGTTCTAGAGATCAGATGCCCCATGAATCCCAGAATATTTACTAGCTAGCCCTTTTATAGACAATGTTTGCTGAACCCTGCTAGAGACTATTGCCAAACCAAAATTACAATCTGCTCCCCACATATTATTCACACCATTTCTGCTATTGCTATTGTTACCTCCATTTTTACCTGTCATATCCTATTAGTCCCTGAAATATTTCTGACCTGTCCAACTAACAGACATCATTCTCTTCTTTAAACTCTAGTTTCATTTTGTATCACTCTCATAACATTTATGTTTTTAGTTTATTCTATCTATCTATCTATCTATCTATCTATCTATCTATCTATCATCTATCTATCATCTATCTATGTGTGTATGCATATACATACCCACGTGCGCACACACACACTCTTTATACCCCCTCAAACTGATTATAGATGATTTTTTTAAAAAGAGTTTTTATTGATTTCAGAGAGGAAAGGAAAGGGAGAGAGAGATAGAAACTTCAATAATGAGAGAGAATCATTGATCAGCTGCCTCCTGTACAACCTGGGCATGTGTCTCCTGGTTCATAGATCAATGTTCAACCACTGAGCCATACCAGACAGGCTGATTATAGATTCTTAAAGGATAGGTTCTAGAATTTACATATCGTTTTATCTCTTACAGCCCTGAAAACCAGTAGAAACTTACAATAACTATTTGTCAAATTAAGTCAAATATAACTGAGTGTTTACCAGCAGGTTGCCTATGCTCTTCTCTCAATAATCTGAGTCCCTGGATGATAACCTACTGCACCATGGAAAAGTTAGTGGGTCAATGCAATGGATTATGAATAGTTTCTTTCTTTGATTTT
This sequence comes from Myotis daubentonii, assembly GCF_963259705.1. NCBI lineage: Eukaryota > Metazoa > Chordata > Mammalia > Chiroptera > Vespertilionidae > Myotis > Myotis daubentonii. The sequence continues at coordinate 80,287,074 of NC_081840.1, read as the reverse complement.
AGTAATACTGCTCAATCAAAAGAGTTAATTCCTAATTTGACTATGGTTAACAGTTATTTAAAATAATGAACTAAATCATACTTAAGACTGTGTTTTGAGATTTATGGGAAACTGTGACTGCTTTTAAGATTAATGTGTAAGGCACTGAAAGTCTTAGAATCTGAATGTGGGATAGCTTTAGCCAGTGATTTGAGTTAATGAGGCTATTAGGTGATTCACCTTGAATTTTGCCTAAAGTCATTAGTCACAGAATTATTTTTCAAAATTGTTCTGTTGGTGATTATGAAGCAAATAGGAGATTTAAAATCAAGGTAAATTCAGTTTTCTTTTACAACTAAACACTACTTTGATCTCTATCTTATAATTAATGTACTCTAATTGTTCTTATTTCTGAGACAAAAAATTGTGAAACTATAAAGGAATACAATTCAATAAATGTGTTTGGTAACATAAGTATGATGGAATTACATGGGCTACAGACCTGAGTACAGAAGTAATACATTATTTTGTCTTAATAAAATGAGTTAATTGATTCTACTTACCCCACTTAAATTCTCTTCATTGCTTAAAAATCTCTTATTTTCTAATTCTAAAACAGTAGATTCCCCCATAGATATGCTTCTCGTTTAACAAAAGACCTCCATTTAAGAAAACAAGATTTCTGTTTACATTAGTTTCACTGTCTCCAGTAACATTTCCTTCAAAGTTGTCTATTAATGAGTCATGGTCAAATCATCTTGTGAAAGATTCCCCTCAAATAAAAGAATCCAGAGGTTCAAAGTGTAATCCTCTAAAAGGAGTACCTGTAAAAATTTTGACTTAACTCAGCACACTTTTTTCTTTATTTTATGATGTCCTGATACCTTGTGATATTATCATATCATAGCCCCATCAATATTACTTGCACTGTTATTTCAACTTGACATATTATCTTATCCAACAGCAATGATTAAGCATCTACATGAAAAATGAGAAGGTTTCAAAAATCGTGGGCTCCATTCTATTCCTCAAATGTGGAGAGCCACTTATCTATGCAAATGTGTTACTACTGCTCAGAAGGAGACACACCCCAGCTATCAAATTCACATGATGTAGAATATTGCAACCTGACCAGCAAAACATGGGCTGTGACTCTCAGAAAAGAAAAACAATGCTGTTTATAGATAGTTCGGTTTACACGGTAAAAGGAAAATGAAAACTTGGAATAGCTACAATACTTTGGTCTGACTCCAATAGCAGTATTAAATGAGTAAATGCACAGATTTATATCCTGAAAGATAATAGGATGCAAGGAAAGACATTCATGTAACAATTTAGTTATCAGAATGTCAGGGTTGCTGACTCACTATAATTTTGATGGTTTAGTGACTTACAGAAAGAAGCATACTCTGTACTCATAGAGTGATAGCATTGGAAAGACAAGGTATCAAATAGACTAGGGATCTCCATTTTATAGAATGTGGATTAGAACCCACATTTCCTTAGAATCTATTGACTGTTCCTCTAAGACTGGTTTGCTTATTTGGAAACACAAGTATCACATATGCACTATGCATGTACTGTGCTTATGTTGAATGAAAAGCATCAGCTTCAAACAAAGGAATATAAAAGCAAATAAAATTGGCCAGAGGGATGGAATAAGCAACAGTTACTAATCAATAGCCTATAAGCTTCTCCACCCATGAGCATAGGCAGAAGTCCCCTTTGCAGTTGACTGACCCCTGAAGCTATTACAGATTTGTCCATTTGAAATAACTTTTGGTCTTCTCCCTAAGAATGAATGAATGAATGGATGAATATGTTTACACTCTTCTACAATGTATCTGGTATGAGATGATACAGAAGTTCTGAGGATTTCATCATTAAATGTTTGAAGATTTTTGCCAAAACTTGAACAGTTCTTATTGTTGGTGTCCAAGAAAAAGACGAAAGAAAAAATACAAGAAAATATTTTACCTAAATAAGAAGCATTGTGGACCATTTGGGGAAATTTATGAATGTAAATTTCAAAATATATTTTACACTTTTACTTTGTTTTTATCTTATTGAATTTTCATCTTAATAACACTGTCATTTACCTAGCTGTTTCATTATTTTTTCCTCTTCCTAATATACTCCTCATTACTGCACATATTTTTCAAAATATACATATGAGAGATAATGTCTTTGGACTGGAACACTGTCACAATATAATAGTTCCCTGTTGCTAGATAAATGCCAAGGTAAAGCTAGACATTTACTGAAAGTAAATGTCGAGGCAAATTGAGAAACATTGATTGTAAGAAAATGTTCTAAAACAGTAGCTTCATTTCTGTTGTACCAAATGATGCGTGTTGATGTAATCATTTTCTTTAATAGATTTTAGTATAGCCAAGTTAAAGTAGCTTACAGTATAATAGGACAACTACATTCTGACTGTTGAAGAGAACCAGACTTGGCACAATATACAGCCACTCCAACGGCCATTCATGTATAATAAGCACAGTTTCTTCTCCAACAAGTTATGTGTATCCATGGTTTCTCAATAGCAAGGACTAGTTATAATACAACTGTACATAAAGACTGGATATGACACAATTTGGTTTGATATTATTCCTTCTAACACATTCATACACTGCATTTAAAATATAAAATGCATATATATGTATATATGTATGTATATGTATAACTTAAAAAGAGAGATAGCTAAACATTTTGCCTACCCTTACAGATAACTAAATGTGCCAGAAAAAGTGTGCAGAAACAAAAATCTAGTCCAGATTTTCAAAATGCAATGTTTTGACCTTTCAAAAATTGGCTTCTGAAATACACATTTGCTATTTTGAAAACACATCCAAATTTTCATAAAGATGACAGACAGCTCGTTGAGCAAATTCTATTCCAGGAGATTCAAGTTAGCATGGTAGGACAGACAAGCTGGCCTAAGTGATAGCACAAGGGACATCCAAAACAAGAGTCTTCCATAGAATTAAGAAGAAATATGATTCACTTAAAGAAATTCCTAGTGTACTGGAACTCTGGAGAAAACAGAGCCAGGTCATTTCACTGGAGGCCAATTTTGCTTAAAGAGAAAAAGAGAATACCAAACCAAATTAATTGCCTTAAACTTTTTCAGTGTTCATAAATCTAGAAATAGAATGGGCATATATTTAAAGCACTTCTCTCAAATTTCCAAGTTCTGAAAGGCAAAGACAGTAAAAGAAACAGAATTCACCTAAAGAAAAAAATCATTGTTTTTAGATAAAACAAAGATAGCAGAGAGGTTGAAAATGTAAAAATGCAATTTCCCTTAATTTTTCTGGTCATGGGAAGGGAAGTAATACACAGCAAGACACAAGTCACATAATTGTGTGTGTGTGTGTGTGTGTGTGTGTGTTATGAATCTACACCACATTCACTGCCAAAGAACACTTTAAAGACAATACAACATCAGTTTTCTTGGATTTTAAGCACAGTCAGATTTCTATTTGCATATCTGATACATTGTATAGTAATCCTATCTAATAAAAGAGAAAAATGGTAATTGGCGTACGATGATACCCTTTTCATTGGCTAATCAGGGCTATATGCAAATTAACTGCCAACTATGATTGGCAGTTAACTGCCAACTAAGATTGGCAGTTAACTGCCAACAAGATGGCAGTTAATTTGCATATGTAGGCACAATGCAGGGAGGCGAAAGGGAAAGCAGGAAGAAGCCCCCTGCCACTGACAGTGATCGGAAACCCAGGGGGGGGCTAAGAGCTGGGGGGCAGGGCAAAGGCGGCCCTGGGGCCGCCTTTGCCCTGCCCCCGAGCCATGATCGGAGAATCAGGCGCCTTTGCCGCCCTGGCCAGTGATAGCAGGAAGTAGGGGTGGAGCCAGCGATGGGAGCTGGACACGGTCGAAGCTGGAAGTCCCAGGAGCTAGGGGCCCCTTGCCTGGGCCTAAAGCGGAGCCCACGATTGCGGGGCCGCTGCAGCTGCAGGTCCCCGCTGCCCGGGCCGGACACCTCAGCCAGAGGTGTTAGGCCTGGGCAGGGGCGGAGCCTGCAACCGCGGGGAGCTGGGGGTCCCCTGCCCAGGCCTGACACCTCTACCGGAGGCCTCAGGTCTGGTCAAGGGGCCGATCCGGTGATTGGTGATCGGAGGGTGATGAGGGTCAACTCCTCTGGCCGAGGCATCAGGCCTGGACGGGGGGCTGAGCCAGGGATTGGGGGGATATGATGGTACCCTTGCCCAGGCCTGAAGCCTGGGTCAGAGGCGTCAGGCTTGGGCGGGGGGTGGAGCCAGCAATCAGAGGGAGATGGGGGTCCCCTGCCCAGGCATGATTCCTGGGCCAGAGGCCTCAGGCCTGGGCAGGGGGCAGAACCAGTGATGGGGGGAAATGAGGGTCCCCTGCCCAGGCCTGACGCCTCTGTCAGAGGCGTCAGGCCTGGGCAAGGGGCCGATCCTGCGATTGGAGGGTGATGGGGGTCAACGCCTGAGGGCTCCCAGTATGTGAGAGGGGGCAGGCTGGGCTGAGGGACACTCCCCCACACACACACCCAGTGCACGAATTTCATGCACCGGGCCCCTAGTTTAAAATAATACAGTTTAGGTAACCAATATTCTCACCAGCTAGATGAATTGTTAAATAATCTTGGAAAAAGCTATTTGATCTCCTTAATTATTCATCTCTGTTTCTCCAAGATGGATAACAACAACACCTATTTCCTAGGACTGCTATAAGAATTAAGTAACATACATGAGAAAGTATCTAGTCCAGAGCACACAATAATCGCTCTGTTACCTTTTATTTCCATTGATATGCATCAGCATATTGAACAAGTCTGTTAGACACTGAGGCTTCAAACTACACTGAGCAATGGATGCTAGTCTATCCCCATTTGCTTGGAAGGCAAAAGGCCATTGGTCCCAGCCTCTGGGAGCTGCCATGTGGTTTAAGCATAGTTTTCTCCTCATCACTCTGTCACAATAAAGCTCCTACTCACCCATTTTTTCCTTCTTTCTTTTCTATGTTTATTGAGTCAGACAGAAGAATCTTTTGAAGTAAGCTCTCCAAAATAAAGCAAAACAAATAAAGGCAAACTTTTTCTTCCTTTTTCATCTTTTGTCTTAGCCTGCTGAGAAAAGAGACTTGTTGTGGGTTCTCTCCCTTTCTGCTTCTTTAGCAGTGCTGAGCAGTAATAAGAGAGCTGTACTACCTTCAGGCCTCCCAGATTAGGTCTGCACACCCTACAAATAATAATTTATGATTTTACTATTGTCTTGAAATGGAGTTGTCAGAAAACCTTTCTAAATTCTTCCTGAGAATTCATAAGTTGCCAGAAACAATGGATATATTTCAGATATCTGTCTTTAAGAACCTAAGCATAAGAATAAAGGAAAATGATCAGTTGTCTATACACAAAGATAACTGATTTGATTTTTAACTTTAAATTTAGATAGTCAAGCAACTTTGTGTATTTTCAGATTAAAATTTAAAAAATAAGGCAAGGAATACATGAGTGAGCTTGAATCTTGATTCAAATTAACATGGTTTCCTTTGGTTATTCACTTAAAATGTGTTTCTCAACCTCAACTAAACATTAGAATTATCAGAAATTGTTTTAATTTACAAATGCCTGGGATCACCTCATCAGAAATGCATATTTTATTTGTTTTGGGTAAGTCACAGATATGAATATTTTAAAAGATTCCCAGAAGAATCCTATGTGCTACCAATTTTTAAAACAAATGACCAAAGGGGTCATCATAGAGTTTGTCTTCATTTTAGAGGTCCTGAAATTATAGGAAAAACTAGATGTTCATTCGTGTACTTACCATCCTCCATCAGCTTACATATGAAACCAATAAACTGTGGCCTAATAATAAGAAAGGCTTGCTAGGGAAGCCATGGCTGTTTTTGTTGTTTGTTTGTTTGTTTGTTTGTTTGTTTGTTTTGCACCTGTGTTGAGATTTGGATAGTTTTATGTTGAGAACAGAGGGGAAATATAATAATGAACTCCACTTATTGGCAAATAGAACTAACACCTGTCACACAGGCTAACCCTGTTCTTTATTAGAATAACTCTTGTTTGTCCTAGTTGGTATACCAGGGTTATGATGTAAATCTCTGTGCTATATAAAGCTTGATACAACTGGATTCTAAAAATTTCTTTAGGAAGGACCTCACTGTTGTCAAGATAAGAACATCCAAACCTGTAGAGAATTTTTATATGAGTTTATTTGAGCCAAACTGATGACAATTGTCAGGAAGCAAGATCTCACATGCTCCAGAAAATGACAGTTTGCAATTTCTTTTATGCATTTGGAATTAAGGAGGGCACAGTAAGAAAGATTAAATGGAGGTGGGAGAAAGCAAGATGGGGCTTAGATTGCAGGTAGATAACAAGATTATGTGCTCCCTTGAGGATGATTAAGCCTCCAAGGGGTCTGAAAATGGGGTCTGGCATTTCAAAGGTGTGTTAACCTAGATGCACAGGAACAATGGACAGGTGTTGTTTAAGGCAAAGATAAACCTTTTACTAAAAGTTATATGCCTGGAGAGTGACTACTCATCATGACCTGCCCATTTCAGAATTTAAGATCAGTTCATCCTGTGAGGTTACTTTCTGTCACTGGACTTGTCAGTTTTATTACAGAACTGCCTTTTTTGTCCACATTGTAAACATTCTACACTAATGGTTTTCTGTTTCTGGTTTGTCCACATCACACAAAAAATAGCCATTATTATGACTATATAGCTTTATTGATCACATAGATTCTTTTTTTTTAAATTAAATCTTTATTGTTCAGATTATTACATTTGTTCCTCTATTTTTCCCACCCATAACTCCCCTCCTCCCAGTTCCCGCCCCACCCTCCGCCCTCACTCCCCACCCACTGTCCTCATCCATAGGTGCACGATTTTTGTCCAGTCTCTTCCCACATCTCCCACACCCATTTCCCCCCCCAAGAATAGTCAGTCCATTCCCTTTCTATGTCCCTGATTCTATTATAATCACCAGTTCATTCTGTTCATCAGATTATTTATTCACTTGATTCTTAGATTCACTTGTTGATAGATGCATATTTGTTGTTCATAATTTGTATCTTTACCTTTTTCTTCCTCTTCCTCTTCTTAAAGGATACCTTTCAGCATTTCATATAATCCTGGTTTGGTGGTGATGAACTCCTTTAGCTTTTCCTTATCTGTGAAGCTCTTTATCTGACCTTCAATTCTGAATGATAGCTTTGCTGGGTAAAGTAATCTTGGTTGTAGGTTCTTGGTATTCATCACTTTGAATATTTCTTGCCACTCCCTTCTGGCCTGCAAAGTTTCTGTTGAGAAATCAGCTGACAGTCGTATGGGTATTCCCTTGTAGGTAATTGAGTTTCTTTCTCTTGCTGTTTTTAAGATTCTCTCTTTATCTTTTGCTCTTGGCATTTTAATTATGATGTGTCTTGGTGTGGTCCTCTTTGGATTCCTTTTGTTTGGGGTTCTCCGCACTTCTTGGACCTGTAAGTCCATTTCTTTCACCAGGTGGGGGAAGTTTTCTGTCATTATTTCTTCAAATAGGTTTTCAATATCTTGCTCTCTCTCATCTTCTGGCACCCCTATAATTCTGATGTTGGTACGCTTGAAGCTGTCCCAGAGGCTCCTTACACTATCCTCGCATTTTTGGATTCTTTTTTCATTTTGCTTTTCCGGTTGGATGTTTTTTGCTTCCTCGCATTTCAAATCATTGACTTGATTCTTGCGCTCCTCTGGTCTGCTGTCGGGCGTCTGTATAATATTCGTTATTTCAGTCCGTGTATGCTTAATTTCTAGTTGGTTCCCCAATATAAGATCGAGGGTCTTATTAGTTTTCGTGTAGATCTCATTAAGTTTATCGGCAGCTTCTAAACAGTTCTTGAGAGACCTTAAAAGTGTGGTTCTGAACTCTATATCTTCCATTGACAATTTTGTCCTGTTTCTTTGTCTCCGCATTTTGTTATGCTTCCTTGGTGCACCCCCTAGTGGTCTTTGTTCGCAGTCTTATCGTTAAATCTTGATTGTTGTAGCTAATTCCAGGGAGGGTTTGACCTCCAGGCCAAGTGGCTATGAGAATCAGCTGTGTCAGCGGTGAGAGAACTTCTGTCCTCTAGGGAGGTGCTAATCTAGCCTTTGCCTGAGGCTATCCGGCAAATGCCTCTGTGCAGGGCTTGGGCGGGGCGGGTCGCACAGGATCAACAGGGTGGGCCGGAGAGAGCAGTTATGGTGGCTCTCAGTCCTGTCCCCAGGGGCTCTGCCTCTCTGAGTCCCAGCACCCGCTGCAAAGCTCAGAGAGAAAGCTGCACTTGCTCTGACCGAAGCCAGACAGTCCCGCTTCTCCCATTTGAGTCTGGGTCCCTAAAGACTCGCCCGGATCTGGTGCTCAGAGTCTGCGACTCCCTCCCGATTGAAAACAACCGCGCCCTCCACTGCCAGCCCGCTCCACGCACTCCGCACCTCAGAATTTGACTTCACCACTGCGCCTCCTCTGAGTGTCCGTGTGCATTTCTCTTTCCTCCTAGTTGTAGGACTTCCACTCAGCCAGCGTTCCTGTGGTTCTGGGTGATGTCCCTTCCGTTTTTTGGTTTCACTTTTGAAGTAGTTGTTCAAAGCAGCAAACTCCGGCGTTAACCTATGCCGCCATCTTGGTTCTCCCCACGTTATTCAGATTCTTATCTTCAAAGGACAATACTTTGGTTTAATTGGAGTTCTGAGCTAGTCTGTGTATCTTATGAAAGACAATGCAGATAAATGTTGCTCTGGTTCAGTATTTCAGGTGATCGGTGTCATAAACAAGTCGAGGTTTACTATTGTTTTCCTTTAGATTGCTCATTTTAATTTCTTAGCTATCTGACATGCTCTGGTAGCAGTGGGCAAGGTTTCAATCTTGAACTGAGTTAGACCTCTCACGAGTGTGGTACCAATATATTTTAAGAGTTCTGTTCTCTCCATTACCTTTGTAAGAGCACCCAGGTTATGATAGAGTCAATGCAAAATAGCCTGGAATTATAGTAATTACAATCTGGACTGCTATGGTGAATAAAATGTGGCAAAAGAGACAGTGTGCATGCAAGTTCTAAGCCTTCACCCCAAGAGGCTTAGCACACTTCTGCTCTCTCCCATCTAGGAGCCCAGCTCCTATCATAAGAACAAGCTTGAACTAGCTTACTGGAGGATGGGAGGCCACTGGAGGAAAACTCAGCTGTCTCATTCTAGAACAGCCTGCAGCCAGCAGACTTCCATCTAACTGCAGACACCTGAAGGAGCCCAGCTTTGCTCAGTTAAACCTAGGGAGACCAGAAGACCCACCCAGCACACCTGTATATTCATGAAATACACAAATCCTTTATGGTTAAGGCACTGGGTTCTGTTTTTATTTGTTACACAGCATTCACATGACAATAGACAACTGATACATAGATCATCCTGTAGGTGGTGGAAATGGCACCGGGTGTTAGACCAATGGGGTCAGACTAGGACCTGGGTTTAGCAACCTCTGTACTTGAGTTCTGGCTATGAAAGAAGTCAGAGCCAGGACTCCAACTATAAGAGAACATTTCCTAGTATTTATAAAATCACAGAGTTAGAAGTAATTTGTAGAATAAATGGGCTTAGGAAACAAGTTATAGAGGCAAAGGAAGGATGCTTGGAGCTTGGAAGTGAGGAAGGTAATGGTAAAGCACCTGGGAGGAGTGAAGAGGGAGGGGGAAGGGAAACGTACCAGCTTGCTCCCAGGAGGGAGAGCAAACTGGGTCCTCTGATCTAAGGATTTTAAGGGTGGAGATTTTAGGGGAGGTCCCAGGAAAAGATCTCAATAGCATATTCAGCAATTTTCCATGTGTGTCCTTTCAAGGTCACATCTCTACTGATTGATTGGTGTGTGCCACGGCACGGGGACATCAGTCAATGCAGCTAGTCCTGAGGTCAGCCTTGATGTCACTGGTCTGATTTTGCTGCTTTTCTGGGTCTGGAGCTGAAATACAACTGAGGCCTAGATGTTATATCAAGGGAGGAAGGGGTCAGGGGGTCCAAACATTATGACCAGAGATATGCTAGGGGAGGAAAGGTCACCCTGGGGGTGAGGTCCCATCCTACAATTGTCCTTTGCTAGGCACCCAGGGCTTTTTGCCCTGGTGACTTTCTATACCTGGCCCATTGTACTTGTTCTGCTCATGTCTTTGTAACTGCCCACCACAATCTGATTTGTAAACATCCAAAATACAAGACACAGCCTTTCCAAATGCCCACTGAAGTATGATTTCTATACATTTCCTGAATCACCAGAAGAAAGCAAAGAGTGTTTATTATTCTGGTCACTCTCAATCATATGCTTCCACAATTATAAGCAAAATTAAATTACACGTGATTTAATTATAATTATAGTGGCCAGTCATAAAAAAAAAAAAAAAAGACAATTGGTTTTGAACATACAGTAATCCCCAGCACATTCAGGCTGGACAAAAACGCAGTGTTTTTTTGTTTGTTTGTTTGTTTGTTTTAATTTTTTATTAAATCTTTATTGTTCAGATTATTACATTTGTTCCTCTTCCCCCCCCCCCCATAACTCCCCTTCACCCGGTTCCCACCCCACCCTCCTCCCTCTCTCCCCACCCACTGTCCTTATCCATAGGTGCACGATTTTTGTCCAGTCTCTTCCCGCATCACCCACACCCCTTTCCCCCCCAAGAATAGTCAGTCCACTCCCTTTCTATGTCCCTGATTCTATTATGATCACCAGTTCATTCTGTTCATCAGATTATTCACTTGATTTTCAGATTTACTTGCTGATGGATGTGTATTTGTTGTTCAAGCTTTGTATCTTTACCTTTTTCTTCTTCTTCCTCTTCTTAAAGGATACCTTTCAGCATTGCATATAATACTGGTTTGGTGGTGATGAACTCCTTTAGCTTTTCCTTATCTGTGAAGCTCTTTATCTGACCTTCTATTCTGAATGATAGCTTTGCTGGATAAAGTAATCGTGGTTGTAGGTTCTTGGTATTCATCACTTTGAATATTTCTTGCCATTCCCTTCTGACCTGCAAAGTTTCTGTTGAGAAATCAGCTGACAGTCGTATGGGTATTCCCTTGTAGGTAACTGACTTTCTTTCTCTTGCTGCTTTTAAGATTCCCTCTTTGTCTTTTATTCTTGGCATTTTAATTATGATGTGTCTTGGTGTGGTCCTCTTTGGATTCCTTTTGTTTGGGGTTCTCTGCACTTCCTGGACTTGTAAGTCTATTTCTTTCACCAGATAGGGGAAATTTTCTGTCATTATTTCTTCAAATAGGTTTTCAATATCTTGCTCTCTCTCTTCATCTGGCACCCCTATAATTCGGATGTTGGTGCGCTTGAAGCTGTCCCAGAGGCTCCTTACGCTATCTTCATATTTTTTGGATTCTTTTTACATTTTGTTTTTCTGGTTGGGTGTTTTTTGCTTCTTTGTATTTCAAATCTTTTACTTGATTCTTAGGATCCTCTAGTCTGCTGTTGGGAGTCTGTAAAATATTCTTTATTTCAGTCAGTGTATGCTTAATTTCTAGTTGGTTCTTTATCACAACATTGAGGGTCTCATTAGATTTCTTGTAGATCTCATTAAGTTTATTGGCAGTTTCTAGAAAATTATTGAAAGGCCTTAAAAGTGTGGTTTTGAACTCTATATCCAGTAGTTTGCTTTCCTCCATTTCTGTCATTTGTGCCCTTTCACTTTGTCTCTGCATTTTTTATGCTTCCCTGTGTTGACAAAGTGGTTTTCTGTGCTAAGCGTCCTCTAGGGCCCAGTGGTTCAGCCTCCCCAATTACCTGAGGAGGACACACGTGGTGCACCCCCTTGTGGGCTTTGTGCACAGTCTTTTTGTAGTTAAGCCTTGATTGTTGTAGGTATCACTGGAAGGAATTGGCCTCCAGGCCAATTGGCTGTGAGAATCAGCTGTGTCTGCAGTGGGAGAACTTCTGTGCTGGAGACACTCCTCTGGGGCAAGACTTGCTTCAATGGGGCTTTGGTGCTCACTGAGTCTGCTCCCTGAGTGTGTCCTTTATGGTTCCATGGAGCTGCAAATTGGATGGTCCCACTCTGACCTCTGGGTTTCCTGGCTCCTGGATCTCTAGGGAGGTGCTAATCTAGCCTTTGCCTGAGGCTATCCAGCAAAAGCCTCCCTGCAGGGCTTTGGCATGGCAGGTCCCATGGGATCAACAGGGCGGGGTTAGCAGTTATGGCTGCTCTCAGTCTTGCCCTCAGAGGCTCTGCTTCTCAGTGTCCTGGTAATCACTGTAAGTCCCGTGGAGAGAAAGCTGCCCTCGAGTTCCGGCCAATGCCAGACAGTCCCACTTCTCCCATATGAGTCTGGGTCCCTAGAGACTCGCCCGGAACTGGAGCTCAGAGCTTGAAACTCCCTCCTGATTGAAAACGACAACCTCGCCCTCAGCCACCAGCCCGCTCCGCATGCACCTCTGCACCTTAGTATTTTACTTCCGCACTGCTCCTCCTCTGAGTCTCGGTAAGCTTTTCTCTTTCCTTCTAGTTGTATAATTTCCACTCAGCCAGCCTGCCTGTGGTTCTGGATGATGTCTGTTCTGTCTTTTAGTTGTATTTTTGAAGTGGTTGTTCAAGGCAGCAAACTCTGGTGTTTACCTATGCTGCCATCTTGGTTTCTCTGCAGTGTTGTTTTTATCATACTGTACTTTCATATGTGCCTTATGTCACTGATTTCACTGTTCATGTTTTCTCTGCCTAATTGGTAAAACCCAAACACCTCAAAGAATAAAGTATATTTCTTAGTTTCTGATAGCACATGTTACTACTAGAACACTCTGACCCTGACGTTCTGAAATGTTTTGTAGTCTAACTAAGTGCCATTATTGGCCAAAATAGTTTAGGGATGGGACAAGGAGACTGATTAAATAAATAAGGAGCCTGAAGTAGATACTGTTGAACTCATTTTGCCTTTTGTCCAGAATATGTGATTCCTAAACCTGATCACTGAGCTGTGTCATAAACTTAATTAAAAGCTAATAATATGATAGCTATAGAAGGAAAAGTGGTTATTTCAGGTTTATGGATGAAACAGGGCTTTCTCACATGGCTTTTCCTCCTTTAGTGCTGTTTGTTCAATTCATCATTTTTGAATGTGTACAAAGGATCTATCTTGCAAAATGATGAATACTGGAAGACATATTTTTAAAGGAAATTTACCAGCAGTCCATTTCAGAGAGAATTCTAACTGCAATTGGACTCACTGCACTTTTGTCTAAAAACTGCAAGTTCTGCTGTGTGATTTTGGCAGGTTTAGAGCACCACTCTGTGGTCCATTGGTGAGTATGTGAATATGTGTATGGAGTTATCAAATACATATATATATATATATATATATATATATATATATATATATATATATATAACAAAAACAACAAAAGTGATTGTGAAGTTTCTCTTATAAAAACAAGATCATTTGTTCACAAGACTATGAAATGCAAAGACCTTTGAGAAGAGTAAATGAAACTTTTGCAATTAATTGTGCGAAAACAGAAATAATTTGGTAGCTAATTTTAACAAATGGAAAAACACCCAGACCATTTTTTTTCAAGGGATTCTATCTTAATGCATTTTGCTATTGTGTTTCATCTGCATGTGGTACATTACATTTAATGGAAATCACACAGTCCAATTATCTCTCCTAGGAGAAGAGGAGAGAGGAAAGAAAAGGTAGGAGAATCTATTGTAAGCACAGGGAAATGCCTTTAGCAACTTAACAAGAGAAGAGAAAACAGACCCTGCTTTTCAGCCATACACATGTATCCCTCACCCTAGGTGACGCTCCAGATAGGAACCCCCAGGAGGGGTACAGCTTGGCCTTACCAGAGTGGAACCAAGAACCTACTTGCTTTTGGAGTGGTTCTGGTGAGTGTGCAATTTTGCTATTAGTAAAACTGCTAAACATGGCTCCTTTTCTAGCATCTACATAAACTAGGGGACACAGTTGAGGCCATTCTCTCTTGACACTCAAGCCAGAAGGCCAGCTATAAGAGCTCATTTCTGCAGACAGATGCTGCCTAAAAATGTAATTCAGCTTCCAGAAGTTCTCATCTTAAAATGAATGAAAACTGTTGTTACAGTGGCTTCATTTAGGATTAGGAGAATATTCTGGACTCTTCATGTAAAAATCAAGGGACAATCTAATAGCCACTAGCCACATGTGGTTATTTACATTGTAATTCATCAAAATTAAATTAAAGCATAGCTCCTTAGTTGCACTAACCATATTCCAATGCACAGCCACTTGTAGCTACTGCATTGGACAGCCCAGATAGAGAACATTTCCTTCGTGGCCTAGAGTTCTTTGGACCGTGCTGACCTACAGTGAGTAATACCTGCGCTCCTACCTGCATTTCATATCTAGTAAGCCAAGATCTGGGTGACAGCCTGAGTTCTAGCATTGTCTTTTAATGCACTTTCCCTTTTTCCTACTGGTTATGTGGAATCTACATAATTGTAGTTATTTGCACCTACTGACCCTAAATCTAGGAGCAGTCCCCTGCTCCATGGTAAGTGATAAGGATAGGTATCTTCAGTGTTATGACAGATGTCAGGGAGTCACAAAGGAGATGTAGATAACTTCCAGAACAAAGGACAAAGGCTGCAGTAGAGAAGTAATACATCCTCTCTCTACCCACCATGCATCTCCTTCCTATATAGCCATAAAAATCGGTGCTTATGCTATGTTTAGAGAGGAATGAAATTACAAGGAAATTGTAAACACGGTGCTGAGGATAGAGGACCCCTGTGTCTATTAAGTCTTGGTTTAAAATGCATCTTTGAGAGAGATAAGGGTTCTTTTCAAAGGGACCTGATTTTCAATGCGAATTTCCCCTGACCTCTCCCGCTGACACTTTCAAGGCTGCACTCATTGTCTAGCTCTCCTCCTGTTAGAATGTAATGTCCAGGAGACATAGATTTTTGTTTCTCTGGTCCTTTAATTTGTCCAAGCACTTAGAAAAGTGTCTGCATATGTAAGTTCTTAATAAATATTAGTTGAGTGAATAAATGCATTGTTCATCTCCAGTATGGTTTTCTGTCTGCCCAAGGTTCTCTATCCCCCTGGTTTCAGCCAGGCTAAGCTTTGCTAGTTTCTAAGTTACCCCAAGTTTCCAAAGGAGTGTAGCTCTTAACCTGGACTCTATGATTCCTGCATCATACTGCATGTTCTAAGAGAATCTTACGCAGTACCTCCTGCTCTTCTCTAATTTGCCTCAGTTCTTCTTGAACTTAACCTATACTTCGAAACTCTATTTTTGTTCTTTCTGAACTTCTGTGGTAGCTCCCAAGAGGTCTCCCAGTATCCAATCTATTACCTCACCAGTCCAGCCTTCATAATGCTTCAGGAGTTATCAAATTTCCATGAAAGAATTCTGCGGGTCCTGTCTACAGGGAGACATACAAAGGCCTCTGTGATCTGCTCCACCAAATACCCCTCGAGCCCTGCAAGCTTCTTGATAACAGGTGCTGTATTAACTAGGTCTCTCTTGGTTGCAAGGAGGCTACTTTTGGCTAGCAATCTAAAGGGACTTCACTGATGCAGGGTTTCTTAGGATGGGCTGAACAACCCAGCTTTATGAGTCTCAGAAGTGCAGCCCAGCCTCAGAAACAACTGAAGCCAGGGATTTAAAAACTTCCAAGACTGTCTCTCACCTTTGTTCCTCTCTGAGTGTGGGGGTTAGTCTGTCATTGCAGATGGCCTTGCTGCACAATATGAAAACCTAACAACCTCCAACGCCCACAATCTATCTTGTACCTTCATCCCTAGAAGGAGAACACAGGCCCTCTGGTATCCTGAGATTTAAATTACCAGCTGGCAGACTCATTGCCCTGGCCTGAAGCAGGTGCTCCCAGGAGAGAGGAGCACCTACAAACTATACAAATATGTAGGGCTTCCTTGTTAAAGGCATCCACGGGCAAAGGAGGAATTTTCAAAGCATGGCGAACTCTCACAGGTTCCACTACATGAACCAGTCTTTTTCAGTTTTTTAAATCTTTGTAGCATGGTGTCTCGTATCTTTAGATGTTCAATAAGTACTTGTTTAATTGTGACAAAAAGACATTATTTTGACAGCTGAAGTAAATAGAAAACTTGAGGAATTCTAACATATCTGTATCATTATTTTACCAACAAAGTATTTTAGTTGAGTCTGTTAGTAATAAGAGGCTGGGCATGAAAATTATTCTGTGTCTAGAACTCATCTAACAGCCTCATCGATATACCAAAATGAAAATAAGACACTACCTTAAAAATAATAGTAAAAAATTATTGTTGTTTGCTCTGCTAAGAGCTTCATACACATTATAACATAGCAGATAATATCAGAGTATAATCTGAATCCTGGTGTTACCATTTTAGCTGTGAGACTTTGACAAATTACCTACCCTTCCTCTGTCTCAGTTACTGCATCTATAAAATGAAGATCAAAATAGTACCTATTAAATGGATAAGATAAGTGAGGCACTGGGAATAGTGGCTGGGATATATTAAGGCAGTGTTTCTCAACTAGTGTGACTTTTACCCTACAGGGGACATTTGGCAATGTTGAGACATTTTCAGTTGTCACCACTGGACAGAGTGGGGGGACTACTGACCTCTAATGGGTAGAAGCCAGGGACAGTACTAAATATCCCACCATGCACATGGCAGCCCTCTGCAACAGGGACTTATCCATCCCAAAATGTCAGTAGTGCCAAGGCTGAGAAGCCCTGTATTAATGAATCATTAAATATTAGTTGCAATTATTATTGAAAATAATCATAATAGCAAAGCCTAATACAACACTTATAATGTGCTTGATACAATTCTAATCACTTTACATATATTAACCAAATTTAATTCATACCAAAAAGAAAACAAACAAAAAACACTCACTATGTGGTAGATGCTGGATACTGCTATGTATCTCTGTCTCACAAACATGGGGGTACAATGGCAAGGACTCTGTCTTTAGTTCTCTGGATGGTAATCAGAGCCCATGGGTGCGGTTACAGTAAATCCTTGTGAAAAATTGTTCTCATGGGAGATATGATTTTATTATAAGAAGACTGTATAGATTTTTGAACACTCTTCCATTCTCCCTCTACCTTCTCTCTCTCTCTCCCTCCAATTAACATTTTAAGAATGCTGGGATTCTCATATTTGCTTGTTTTTAATCAGACATTCAAATCCAGTAGTTTCTCTTCCTCCTCATTTCCCAGCCCCTCCCCTCACTATTAGAGGTCGCTTTGCAAGGATTAGAGCAAATAACTAATATGAAAAGATAAGAGATTTGGGTATTTATTCTAAAGCTTAAGTTGGCTTTCTTACACTTTGATGTGTAAGCCTCTTTCAGAATTTTCTCAAAAAACATTGAGCGATACCGTGAACGTGCCTTCCAAGGCAAAGGCCTGCAAAATGGCGACAGAATGTTGAATAGCCCCTCTCCTTTGGGGACATTAGTGATGAAAAAGCTTCTTTCTGGGATTAATGCAGTTGTTTGAAAACTGATTAGTTATTGAGCCTTTAGCTCATTTTTTAAAGATCTCATGTAACTTAGAAACAATGCTCTGCAGGCTTTATAGTGTGTGTGTGTGTGCGTGTGTGTGTGTGTGTGTGTGTGTGTGTGTGTGTGTTTTCACCAAGCTGACAGAAACTGAGCTAAATGTAATCAAATGGCTGTTGTTAGGACGTACTACAGTGAAAAATCAAAGCATTCGGCCAAATCCTCAATCTTCCATACAAAAACACCGCCTACTTCTTAGGCAATACATGTAACCTTAAGAAAATGAAAAGATGCCCATTTATCACCAAGACTCCAAAAGGCCATACTTTTTCTATATCTACTGACCTTTATTCACTCCCAATGACTTAGCATTTCCATGATAAAATGTAACACCTCACAAAAGCATCTGAACATGGCTCATTAAGATGGCAACAGACTTAAAATTTCATGCAATTGAATTATGTGGATCAACAGATGTGGGTTGCCTAGATTTAGGAAAAAGGACTCAGACCTTCTGAAGCAAGTGCCCATAGCTAGGAGATTTTGTGAAACACTAATTTCCCTATTTCACAATGTCTCCTTTGATATTTACAATACTGGTACACTGCAATTAGGAAGTCAAAAATCACAAAATACAAAAAAATAAAAATAAAAAAATCAAGGCTCTTAACTCCATGGAAAATAGAAAGCAGGACTTCAATCAGTTGGAGCAAACAGGCACTTATAAGAAGACCTCCCAGCCCCCACCAGGGACCCAGCAGCCTCAGGTTGTCCACTGGCTTCAAGGCTGCCACTTCTTTCAGCACAGCACTCCCTCCGCAGATTCCCAGGTTTCAGCTCCATCAAGTCTGCTAGGAAACTCACTCTCATTTGGAGTTTCTGTACAAAAATGAGATATGTGATGCGATATTAAGAAAATGATCTTATAAATGACACCAGTGACAAATGTATACTGATATCATTTATAAATGAGGGTCACATATAAATCAATGACCCTCAAGGAGGTAATTTTCTGTACAACTTTGTGTTGAGTTTGGTGGTTAGTTAAAGATAATTAGGATGTTGGACATGGCTAGGGTGAGCAGAATTGCAGGAGATAAACATATTTATAATTTGGACCAAATCCCCCTGAAAATAGCTTTGTTTTGTAACATGTTTTCTGGTAAAATTTTTAAAAACAGTTTAGTTAATAAATATAGAATGATTTTGAAGTATCTAAATCAGCAACTAATCTGTCAGGTATGTCTGAGCACAGACCTAATGAAAGATAAATATTATATATTTAGAGATACCCCTAAAAGTTCCATTTCTTACTCTGAAAAGTGGGCCCTTCTGATGGAATACTTAGAAGTGTTCTCTAAGAGGTAATAGGTGGTGTTATTGTTTGTTTGTTTTTTATCTTATTTTTGAGTCAAGACTAGGATTGGTGTGTTTAATCTCCAACCTGAAAGAAGAATATTTGATTAAGGTAACACCATTTATTCAAAGGTGGGCTTACTAGTCCTGCTTATACTAGGTCATAGAATGATGAAGCTAAAAAGTTCCTGTATCTTATCCTTCCTTTTATAGTTGGTTCAAGGTCATAGAGACAGAAGCTCAGGGACAAAGCTCAGGTCTCCGCTCCTAAAACGATGTCCCTACTGCTGCATTGCATCATCACTGTTCATTTTACCCCCGTGGGGCATATGTACTCAGAATGGCGGAGTAAATACACACAGTACCAACATCCCAGGGTCTAAGCAAGATGAAACAAATGGAATAACAATCAGGCAGGCTTTATATTATTTTTTCTTTGTGTTTTCTGTCTTTGTATGACTATTCAGTATATTTGCTGCTATAAAATCTTGTGTTCATTTGACAAGTTGAGGAAGATTAAAGGGAGAAGATGTAGTAGAAAAGTTGTATGAAATAAGGCAGATTTGAGAGCATATAAAGAAGATTTTAGGCCCTAATGGGCTTTGGGAAATATTTGCAAAACTGAACTAGACCTTGGCCTGGTTGTCATGGAAACCAGCAATACTGAGAGGTAACGATGAGCACTCTGATGAAGAAGGAAGGTTTTCTCTGAAGTTCTGGGTATCATATAAACTCCCAGTCTACCTTTGGGCTTGAAATCAGCCTGTTCTGCTAGATGGCAAATCTGCAATGTGGTGCTGAAAACATTTCTGGAGTTAAACATGTTCTGTAGCTTCCTTTGTTGTGCTAGTAAAAAAAAAAAAATCTATATATTGTGTTCTGGGATCCTCCTATCTCTTATCTACTACATAACAGGAGCAAAGGAGAGAAAGACTGGGCATCACCACAGAATACATTTGGCAACAGCCTATCGATTTCCATTTCCTGCTTCATCAAATTACAGCAAAAAAAAAAAAAATGTTTTCACAAATGGTGCTCACAGGGTGTCAATTGTCAAAATGTATTTGCTGAAAAACTCCTTTCATAAAAAGACCTTATTTTGCCAAGGATGTAATATTTGGCATGTGAGTACTGCTTGCTATGTTTTACCTTTTAATTCCTAAGAATTCAGGTTATGGGATTTTATTGTTGTACTTTGTCTCAATATAAAATTATTTCTGTGTGTTTGTGTACACATGTACTGATATGTATATATGTGCATATCTGATTATATGAATTCATTTTTATTACCTCCTGTATTTTCATTTTAATGTTAACTATTATTTTACAGTTGGTCTAAACTATTTTCTCTACTTTGGAAATTTTCGTATAATATGCTTGTTAAAGATACACAGTATTTTGTTTTTATCGATAAGGGAGTAGTTAATAAGTGTTATCACTGAGTCAGCTCCACATATAATCCTGTGTGTAGTTTCTTCTACCAGGATACTCAAAACATGGCTATATTGCTTTTAAAAAACCAGACAGACCTCATTACAGTACATTTAAGAGTTTGCATCCTGAAGAAGCACAACAGAAAGTAGGAGGGATGGGTATGGCTGCATTACCAACTTCTAATCAGTAGGAGGGGCCAGAACAGTTCTGAGGGTCAGGTGGGATCTGCGGTGCCCAGATCGCTTTGCTCTCTGCCTTTCTCCTTCCCTCTTCCAGCAAAACAAGCCTGTGTCTCGCTACCTACTTCCCATATTTTAGGTAAGTTGAGGTTCAGGACAAGGGCACCAGAGCCCACAATTCCAAACATGGCTGGCTCTGGTCAATTTCCATTTCTGTACTAGGCTGACACACCTTTTACCCTCCCCCCTTGCTTGGCTGTACTCTTTACCTAGGCTCACAACCATCTGCCACCCAGTTTCCCAATGCTGGTTTTCCATCTCTCTTGATTGATTCCCTCGCCTCTACTCTACATCTTTAGCTGATGAACAGCCTGAACTCAATCCCTGGTCTGTCCAAATCTCCTATCTTCCCTTCCAGGCACTAGCTAATTACCTTCTGGAAGTCCTTTAGAGTACCTATCCATACTGCAGAGGCAGAAAAGCCCAAAACCAGATTTTTCAGTCTCCCATGTAATCGAGATGCTAGATATGAATTAGATTCCACATATCAGATGCACCTGGATGAAATGTGAAAGACAGAAGCAAGTCCTTTGGGCCAATGAGGCCATGGAAAGATCAAGTTTTTCTACCGCATTGTTCCAGTTTATACTGCAGCTTCCTGGGTGCGAATAGGCATACACAGGGGAGACAGCAGCTAGATTCCACCACCTGCTTGTTGAGGAGCCATTCACCAATGGCAGTGATGGCAGCAGGGGAAGCTGTTTGATCAGTAGATTGCAATCTTGCCAATGTCTTCTGGAATCAATTGTTCTAGTGCAGGGGTCCTCAAACTACAGCCCGCGGGCCACATGCAAATACAAATATTGTATTTGTTCCCGTTTTGTTTTTTTACTTCAAAATAAGATATGTGCAGTGTGCATAGGAATTTGTTCATAGTTGTTTTTTTTAAAACTATAGTCCGGCCCTCCAACGGTCTGAGGGACAGTGAACTGGCTCCCTGTTTAAAAAGTTTGAGGACCCCTGTTCTAGTGGATGCCTCAGGGGCAATACAAGTATTCTAGGAGTCATCTCCAGAGTCCAAGGTTAGAAACTCTTCCCCCAGGTCTCCCAGTGATTTGGGAAACATCTAATTCTTTATGTTTAATCACTTGTAGCTTAAAATATCTAGAGTGGTTTCTGTTTTCTAAACTGAATACTGACTGATACACCAACAAGGGAGTCTGACGCTGTGGAAAGGCAAGAAGACCAAGAGATAACAAAGCCAAAAAAGGTAGTATGCTAGAACTTGACCCCACAGAAGATAGAAAATTCAGGACGAACAAAAAGCTCCAGTGGTCTAACAGGCAAGGTCCAGAGTCTGAGCTCTCAGAATCATAGACACAGAGGATGACTCTGATCTTAAGAAGAATATCCTTCTCTAAAGAAGATCTTATTTGCTTGCCTTATACTCTAGATTGGTTTAAGTCACCCTGACCCCATAAGTATTGTTAATAGGCTGAATGAAAAAAAACCAAAAAAAACAAAAAACTATTCCTAGGCCTCTCTAAGTAGATTAAGCCAGGTAGATCTTCCTGAATTTACTGATTCCACCTGCATTAGTCAGGGTTCTCCAGAGAAACAGAAGCAATAAAAGATGATGATAGATAGATGATAGATGATGATGATTGTAGGTAGATAGATAGATAATAGATGATAGATAGATAGATAGATAGATAGATAGATAGATAGATAGATAGATACTATGAGGAGCTGGTTCACATATTTATGGAGGTTAAGAAGTCCAAAACTCTGCCAGTGCCAGCTGGAGGCCCAGGAAAGCCAGTTATGTAATTCCAGTTCAATCCTGAAGGCCTGAGGACGAGTGGAAGCAATGGGGTAAGACTCAGTCTGATTTTGAAAGTGGGTGGGGAGGTCAATTTCCGGATCCCCCAAAGGACATCACCAGGGAGCGCTGAGTCTGATGCAAAAGCATAGAGTCTTTATTCAAGCCCGGGTCTTGGTCCCTCTGCCCCCCCCCCCCCACCGACGCAGCGATAGGGTGCGAGAGAGCCCCGAGTCCCATGAGAACAACGAATTTATAGGGCTTGGGGTCGGGGGGTGGGGGCACACTCGGACCACTGATTTGGCCAATTCCGGTTGGTTGAGTGAGGGCCGGGGGCTAGTGACACAAGGGCAGGGTGCAGCTAGGGTCTGGTTACACAAAGACAAGGGGGGTGGCCAGCATACTTTTGGCCTTGGGCTAGTTTACCCCGCTTTCCCATTGGCCGAGATAAGGGCAGGCTGAGTAACTGATACATTCTGCAGCTTTTTCTTGGAAGAGGGGTTAAGGACACAGCTATCAGTCCTGTTTTGTACTTTCAGTCAATGGTGTAAATTCCTGTCCAAGTCTAAAGGCCCAAGAATTAGGAGCAACAATGTCCAGGGGCAGGAGAGGCCGGATGTCCCAGCTCAAGCAGAAAGAATGGATTTCCTCCTCCTTTCTGTTCTATTTAGGACCTCAACTGACTGCATGATGTCTACTCACATTTGAGGGTGATCTTCTTTACTCAGTCTACCAATTCAAATGCTAATCTCTTCCAGAAACACTCTCATAGACACACCCAGAAATAACCTATTACCAGCTATCTGGGCATCCCTTAGTCTAGTTAAGCTGACACATAAAATTAACCATCATGCCACCTGAGAATACATGTCTCTAAACTGTATTTTTGAGATGAAGTTACCTAAAGGCTATTATGTCACAGAAAGGCGATGAATTGAAAAGGCAGTCATATGCCTTTTTCACCAGCATTGAGATAAATTTAGAGAACAGTATCTATCACTAGCTGGAGCTATTACTTCCAAGTCAAAAGGGTTGCCTGACCCCCTCAGCATCTGCCTGAGCTTTCAAAGGCCCTATAGTCCCTGCTAGGAGCTCCTTTGGGTTCCAGAAATTTAAAAAAAAATTATTATTAATGAGAGCTATACAATTCCAACAGCTTATATGCATTGTTTTATTTAATCTATAACAACCTATAAGGTAGGTACTATTTGGTACTATCTCACAGTATCTACCATAAGATAGATATGTATACTAAAGTAAATACTATCACCCTTTTAAAGACTACAGTTTAAACAGGTTAAGGAAAATGACCAAGATGACACAGCTACTAAGAGGCACAGTCTGGATTTGAACCCAGGCCATAACTAGCCAAAGTCTCTGCCTTCTTCTCTATGGAATCTGCCTCCCCATAGGCTCTCTTTTTCTATAGGCCCTGACTATAGGGATGAAGTCTCAATGATCAATGACGTTTTGTTGTTTTCGTTCAATTCCTTATATCCATTGTACCCCCTGAGAGAAACACAAAAAAGTTTCCAAGTAAAATATGTTCTGTAACACTCCTAATCTTTCCTGCAATAGGGCAATGGCGCAAGGATGGCTGAAGACCCTCACATTATCTGCTCTACCAAAGGGAAGAGTATTTCCTCTTCTTTAGGTGCCCTGGGTATCAGAATTGGCTACAGGGCAAGGACTTCTCAGCAGTGTCCAAGTCATGTCCCTTCCATTTGGTATGCCATGGGGGTCCCCCTTGATATTATTCACAGTTAGCAATCTCCTGGTTTAGATTACTGTTTGAGGAGGAAGAGCTATTCTGGCAGAGAAGATGCTGCCCAGATGGAATTTAAAAAAGAGAACTGAACACAAAATAACTCTCTCTTAATTGAGTGTGGGAGAGCACATCTAAAGGTAATAGGAAAAATCTCAGAACAATGAGGAAAAGTTTCAGATATAATAAAATGTCCCCATTGCTGCTATTCAGAGGAATCTCTTATGGGTGTTAGGCTTATTTTGCTATATTCTGTTATTTTCCTGTTGAGGCCACTCTTTTCTCTAATTCAATGCTCACAATAGTCCCAGAAAATGAGTATTATATGCTTCCCTATTCCACAGATGAAGAAAGTGAGATTCAGAAGGGTAAAGTGACCTGCCCAGAGTCAGACCATGAAAAATCAACACACGGTGACATGAACAGGAATCTGTCGAATGCTAGAAACACCCTTAACCACTTGCCTCATTGCACAAGAAAAAATTCTCTTTTCTGTTGGCCTTATCTCAGCTCTGTTATGCAATAATATGGAATGAAGTATCCATATGTGGCCAGAATGTTACACAAGTGGACATATATGGAAGTTCTACATGGAGGTGCCAGGCCTAAGTCACTGGAGATCCCCAAGAGTCAGGTTACATTCAGGAGACAAGAATTAGAGCCTCAAAGGATTTTCTCATTTTCCTCTACTACCAACTACTGAGAATCTAGGTTTTATTTATAACAAGATGTTATTTTCCTCGATAAGGTACTCTGGCCAAGTTTTATGGCTTGGGATACAGAAGAGACTTCCATTAGAAAATTGATATTTCATATGGGGTTAGCAGCACACCTGGACTTTGCAATCACAATACACAGGAAGAAACTTGGCTGCTGAATGAATTATATTTTCTAAAAGTCGCCCATTAAAAGAGAAGGTCAACACAGGCACAGGATCATGACAGGTTACCTTTCATACTAACCATGGAAGAGTTTTACAACAGAACCAAGGCAATTCATTAATTTTTTTATTCAGTCTACAGATATCAAGTGAATGTATTCCCTGAGCTGGAGATTGTACTAGACACTGGGGGAGAACAGTGAAGGAATCTGGCCTCACATTACCTACAGATCCTTGCAGGTCTCCAACTCAAATATGCTATTGTCTTTCATCATGAACGGGGAAAGTACCTCTGCATAGTGTCAACATAATCAAACCAACAAATCAAAAAGGCCAAGTACCAGTACAAACGCTGGGTCAATTGTTCACCCAAATGAAGCCCAACTTTCCATAAGCATAGAGCTTAGAGATTCTGCAAGCATCCAGCTCTAACCTTGAAATGAACTTCCATTTACCCAACTGTGGCTACAAGTAGCATGAGGGTGAGAAAATGACAATGGGTTGGTCTTACAGTTGTTAACCAGTAGCACAAGTGGAAATTTTTCAAAATGTAAACACCCTAACTGATAAAATGCAAGAGAGTGTAAGAGCATACACACCTGACATGCATATAATCCTTACTGGCACCCGACCTCCACCCAGATTTGGCTACAAACCTTCAATTCATTCTCATAAATATGTTTTTCATTGATGTGCTTTTTGCCATTATCTTTCCAGGCCCATGTTTAGAGACCTTTTTAAAAAATTTATCTTTGTGCTCTTCTGTTAGTTTCCTTTCAATTAGCTCATTTGAAGAATTCTTTGAAGATGAAAAGTCCTATGTGAAACATGAAGCATGAACTCTACTACTCTGCAAACAAATAATGTGAAGGTTACGAAAAGCTAACATATTAAAATAGAAGCAAACAGGGAAAAGGCAATTTCCAAAAAAAGATAAAATTTAGTATCGATAATAGTAATAATACCTGATGGTTTAGGATTTCCTTTTCATGTGCTGCCTTGCAAATATTGACTCATTTTTCATGAGAAAGTCCCACAAAGCTAAGTTTCTAAGAAATAGTCTGGCACAAGAACGCAAGAGAATTCGAACACTTGCCCTAAAATCTCCAGACAAAGGGAGAAGGAGAGAACCCAGCTCTTTTTAACTGATTTGTATATTTCCTACATCGTCTTTCCTGAAGATGCAGCTCTAGAGTAAGGCAAATGAGTGGCAAAATACCAACTGGCCAATAAGCATACGAGCAGAAGTTGAGCTTAGTTTGAAAAGCCTTGAGTGTCTCTTTGTTCTTTGCTCTGCTCATTCTAATCAGTGAAGGTTTAGAAGTATTTTGGAGGCAATTCCCAGCTTACCCCATCTGCACTCCGGAAAGCAGTCTCTACTCAGCACACACCTGTTTTACCATGTGATTTCAAGAAGAGAAGAAGTAATGAGCAACAACTCATAGGACTTCTCGACATCTGCTAAATCACTTCTTCTAACGAGGAACTTGTAGATGCCGCTGGGATGAGAGCTCATTCCTGGAGTTGAAGGAGGCAACCATGAAGATGGAAAGGAGCTTTCACTACATAATCCACTAAGGGCTGCTTAGGAGAGACCAACATTCACAGAGTCTGGCACTGAGAAGGTGCTTTTATCTCAGAGGTTCTGGGAGTAGGGACTGCACTCATTTAAATATTAAGATACTAGAGGCCCAGTACACAAAATTCGTGCACTCAGGGGGAAGGGGTCCTCAGCCTGGCCTGTGCCCTCTCCCAGTCTGGCAGCCCTCGGGGGATGTCCGACTGCCGTGGAGGTGAGAGAGGCTCCTGCCACCACCACTGCACTTGCCAGCCATGAACCCAGCTCAGGGCTTCTGGCTGAGCAGCGCTCCCCTTGTGGGAGCACACTGACCACCAGGGGACAGCTCCTACATTGAGCATCTGCCCCCTAGTGGTCAGTGCATGTCATAGCGACTGATCATTCCACCATTTGGTTGATTTGCATATTAGCCTTTTATTATATACTAGAGGCCCGGTGCACAAAAATTTGTGCACTCGGGGGGGAGGGGAGGTCCCTCAGCCGGGCCTGTGCCCTCTCACAGTCTGGGACCCCTCGGGAGATAACGACCTGCTGGCTTAGGCCTGCTCCCGGGTGGCAGAGGGCAGGCCCAATCCCTAGGTGCAGCCCCTGGTCGGGCTCAGAGCAGGGCCGATTGGGGAGTTGGGGCGCCGCCCCCTGTCACACTCAAGGCAGGGTCGATGGGGAGGTTGTGGAGCAACCCCCTGTCACGCACAGAGCAGGGCCAATCCCGGGGTTGGGGCGCTGCCCCCTGTCACACACAGAGCAGGGCCCATCAGGGGGGTTGGGGCTCCGTACCCTGTCACGCACAGAGCGGGGCCCATCAGGGGGTTGAGGAGCTCCCCCGTGTCACACACAGAGCAGGGCGGATCAGGGGGTTGGGGTGCCGCCACTCTCACACTCAGGGCAGGGCTGATGGGGAGGTTATGGCTCTACCCTGTCACACACAGAGCAGGGCCGGGGGAGGGGGGGTTGGGGCGCCGCACCCTGTCACACACAGAGCCGCAGGTCGATCGGGGGGTTTGGGCGCTGCCCCCTGTCAGGCTGATCCCGGTGCCGGGAGGCATATTACCCTTTTACTATATAGGGTAGAGGCCTGGTGCATGGGTGGGGCCAGCTGGTTTGCCCTGAAGGGTGTCCTGGATCAGGGTGGGGGTCCACACTGGGGTGCCTGGACAGTCTGGGTGAGGGGCTGAGGGCTGTTTTCAGGCTGGGGGTGACTGAAGCTCCCAACTGCTCCTTTTTTCCTTTTTTTTTTTTTTTTTTTTTAATTCTGGGCCAGCTTTAGCTTGAGGCTTGGCTCCAGCTCTTAGGCCTCTGGCTGAAAGTAGGTTTCTGGCCTTTGCTTACAATGTTGCAAATCTGCTGGCTGAAGTTGGGCGGTATTTGTTACAATGTTTCTTAAACTGCCAGCTCAGAGGCCGGCCGCAGGCAGCAATGTTGGTTTCCTCCGTCACTGAGGCAACCAAGCCTCATGTTAGTTTCAAGCTGCCTGGCTGCCGGCCGCCATCTTGGCTGACAGTTAATTTGCATATCTCGCTGATTAGCCAATGAAAAGGGTAGCGGTCGTACGCCAATTACCATGTTTCTGTTTTATTAGTGTAGATAATAGACTATCTAGGAAATTATATTTTAGACAAAAAATAGATCTGAAAAGCTTTCAAGAGATGGGTACATTTCACAAACAATAGCTTGCAAAATCCTGGAGAACTCGCTTAGCTCATCACTTTTCTGTTTTGGGGACATTTCCCCTTTTGGCCCAAACTGATTTGGGGGCATGCAGTGGCACAGGGAAAGAGTTTCTAAACCCATCCTCTAAAAATCTCCACTCACAATAAATTCCTATTATACTAAATGTACTAACCATTTTGTTCAGGTTAAAAATGTCAAATATTTTAAAATTCTCAAATTTGATTCATAACAGTAAAATTAATATATTTTCATCATTAATTTTAACTGTTAACTAAACCAAAATAAAACAAAAACATTGTTTGAATTGCCCTCAGTACATTCATCTATAAATAGAAGATGAGCTAGGATTTTCTCTAATTTGAACTTGAATCGGAATCACGCGGAGGGTTTGTTAATGCAGATTTCTGAGTTCTACTCCTAGAGTTTCTGATTTAGTAGGTCTGGGGTAGAGACCTAGAATTTGCATGCCTACTAAGTTCCCAGAAAATGCTACTGTTGCTGCTTCAGGACCACACTTTGAGACACTGGACTAGAAGACCTTTAAGTTATATTTCATGTTTAATTGTCTGTTTGTAACGGTTACCATTTGATGGAGGAAAAGGTAAGCTTCAATTCAATGTTAAAAACCTTTAAGAACCTACACATTTGCAGCCACCTGGCTTATGACAAATATAACACCATAACACCATGCTGCACTGGGGAAAGAGTGGATTTTTGAAAAACTGGTACTGAGTCAACTGAATATCTATAGAAGAACACACACACACACACACACACACACACACACCAATCTTGAGTACAATGTGTAACTAAATGTGAAAAGAAAATAAATAAATATTTTAAAGAAGAATATACCATAAAAATGTTGTGACCTTGAGGTAGACAAATATTTTTAATAAGACATTTAAAAAATTGACCATGAAGATAAAATACAAAACCTTGACTATATTAATATTAATTACTTCTGCTTATCACAAGGCACATTAAGAAAATTTAAAAGGCAACATATAGAGTTAACTAATTATATTCACAACATACATATCTGATAAAGCACTCATAGAAAATAAAAATTACTCTTATAATCCACTAAGAAAAAAGATAGAAAATCCATAGAAAAATGATCCAAAGGCTTGAAATGACCCTCCACAAAAGAGAATACCCAAGTAGGCAATAAAATATAAAAATGTGTTGCAATTGTTTACTCATCAGAGAAATGCAAATTAAAACTATAATGAAATGCCACTTGTGTAATCAAATTGTTAAAATAAAAAAGACTAATAATACCAAGTAGTGTCAAGGCTTTGGAACAACTTAACTCTCATATACTGCTAATGCAAGTGTATATTGCTACAACTACTTTGGAAAATGTTTAATATTATGATATCTTTGCATGGTGACAGATGGTTACTAGACTTAGTGTGGTGATCATATCATAAGGTATACAAATGTTGAATTGGTATGTTGTATACCTGAAACTAATATAATATTATATTCCAACTACACTCTAATAAAAACAATTAAAGAAAAGAAAATACTTGGCAGCATCTACTAAGGCTGAACATTGGCAAACACTACAATTGAGGAATTCCATTGCTAGTTATTCATCCAGCAGAAATATGTTCAAAGATAGGTACTTGAATGGTCATGATAGCATTATTTATATAAGCCTGAACTGGAAGCTACCCAAATGATAATCAACAGTAGAATAGGTAAATAAATTATAGTATCTCACAAACCTAATGTTAAATGAAAATAGATACAAAATAGTATGTAACATATTATTCCATTCATGTAAAGTTTTAAAAGAGGCAAAACTAATTTAGGCTATTAGAAGTCACTTTTCTAATAGTGGGAACATGGGGTGGGTCTCTATAGTACTGGTAATGTTGTTTGTTGATAATTTGTGAAAATGCAATGAGTTATACACATATAATGTATGCACTTTGCTGTACATTTACATGTAGTTTTTAAAAATCATGGTGAAGTTGTTCTAGTTTCCTTTCAAGTGTTCAATTTGGTTTATGTATCTGTTTAGCTCCAATAAATCTCTTCTGCTTTAGATGAAGTCCATTTTTTCTTTGCTTACTATTCTCTACAATAGAAGCATTAAGCCACTTCTCAGATTCCTCTTTTTGAAGTTAATGAATTATTTCTTTGCCCTGTCTTTTGGATTTCTTATAACACATTAATTGAAAAACTATTTGCATCTTGTTGATGAGTTCAGACACAATGTATACAGGTACAGTTCCCAAATCTGACCTTTCTTGTGGACTCCAAATACAAGTTCCAAATTCACTTCCCCTCTTGTCTTAACCACCTCAGTAAATGGCACCATCTGTTTAGCTGCTCAAGTTGAAAACTTAGAAGCCACCCTTTCCCTTTCTCTTCCATTCCCTATCTAAATTCATCAAGTCCTGCTTGCTATTTGACCATTCCTGTCTAGTAGGGATACTACACTCTCATGCATCTCACCATCATCTCTTACCTGAAAAAACACATCTAGCCTTTTAGCTGGTATCTGTTTCAAGTCTTAGCCCCAACATAAATTCAGAGAGTGCCATTCTCTTATTTAAAACCCTCCAATGGCTTAGCGTAACTGTTAAGAATACAACTTGAACTCCTCACTCTAGCCTACAAGGTCTTTAAAGATCTTTATGTCAACCTCTCTACTTCATTTCACTTCACCTCTGCCCATGTGCACTTGTTAGGATCCATTTCTCCTTAAGACCTTTACACACTTCACTACCTGGAATATTCTTTCCGTCACAACTTTGCCTGACTAGTTTCTTGTTTTGTAGGTCTCTATGCCATTAAAGATGCCTTTTCTAACAACTGAATTTATAATTAATTCTCAACCTCTGGTCCCCAGTCACTCTCTATTGCATCGTCTTGCTTAAATTTTTTTCATAGCACTTTGATGTCAAATTTTCTTGCTGTGTTCCCACACCTTGCACATATTAAGCACACAGCAAATGTGTGTTGGATGAATTATTAACTGTAGACCTCCAAAGATAAAAAAACACAATCCTACCAGATTCCTGCCTTCTAGGGAGAAATGCACAGACTCTGTTCTTTATTACTGTGATAGGAAAGTGTTCCTGAATGGCTTCATGCTAAGCAAACATCACCTGGCAGCTGAGTAATGTTCAATGGCTGGCTCCCTGGTGTCACACTGTGATGTAAGAGGCAAATAGGAGGGCAAAGGCAGGAGCACTGGGCAGGCTTCCACTACCAGTGCAGGATGAACATCTAAAACCAAGAAGAGAGTTTGGGAGCTGAGACTCATGAATACAAGAGAGGTCTCAGGAGAAGGGCCTTGTGTTCGGCCAACATTTGCTAATGCCAGAGAACTTTGATACCTTTTCTGTTTAGGGCAGAAAACAATCTCCAAGTCGAGGTAACCTAAGGGTTAGGTATGATATTATGTGGGCACAAAATGGATGGATTAGGAAGCAAAGGGGTAGATAACAGAGCACTTGCTTACAAAGGGAAGTTTGATCCCTAGATGATGACCACATATCACCGAACAAAACTTTGACAAATGCATGTTTTATTGAGAGAAATAACCCTTCAAAATGGTTAATTGAATTTATAATGTATTTTATAGTCAGGGTTTTCTGCCTAGCCCATTTACATTTTTTTTAACTTGAACAGCATGAAGGTTTGTTTCTAAAGTAGGTAAAAAAAAAAGGAGATTTAACTCACCATATCCAGCTTTCACTGTATCATTAGGCCAATCATGTGGTCGTGGTTGCCAGCCCCTTAAAAGATGCAGCACAGCTCAGCACTGCAGCTGCTGTTCCACAACTTCACTGCTTCCCCACTCCACTGCTCTGGGTCTCTGACAGGCTGCATGGAGCAAAAAGCTATCCACACTCCAGAGCAGTTGATTCAAATAAATCCTAGGTCAGTGTGATGTTATTGGGACATAAACCAACAAAATAGGTGCTGCATTCATACCCTCTGGAACTGTAAACATGCCCCAATTAAAGCAGGCACACAGCTCCGCGGACGCAGCCAGACAGCAAATGCAGGAGCTGACTGCTTGACTCCTTGGCTTCCAGGTTAGGGCAATGCCATGTGAATTACATAAACTTATTTGTAACTTAGTATTCTCCACTGTAATTGTTTGGGCTTGTGCCTATTTAGCCTACCTAGCCTCTCAAAATTTTTGTATAAAAAGAATGCACAAGCTTAAAGGAGATTCTATCCAGGAAGGCATTCTTTATAACATTCCTTGTATCATGTAATCTGTATACAAGGGTTCTGGCCAAATGCTTAACTGAGTCTGGGGTGGCAGAGGGTCAATCGCAGAAATCCATGAAGAGCAGCAGATTCAGTCTGTCACCCTGGAGAGTTATGGGCCAGTGGCCATGGTCAACCTTAGAACTCTAGTGTAGAAAATAGAAATGGAGCCCAGGAACACTGTGCCATATTTGCACCATCTCTCTTTAGCGAAGTTAGAGTTTTTCTAGAAGTAAATGAACACCTAGTGAAATTAGAGGGTGCTTATGTGTTTGATGGTCAACAAATCTGAAGATAGTAGGTCAGTGTAAAGCTGAAATGAAATATTCTCTAAATGGTTGGCTTAAAATCCTATATAATAAAAGCTTAGCATGCAAATTGTCCCCTTGACCGGAGTTCTTCCATGAGTTCGACCGGTAGGGGGGGGCGGGGGGGGCAGCCAGGGAAAGGGACGGAGGTCCTGGCACTGGCAGGCGGTGGGGGGAAGAGAGGGAATACCCGGCCAGCAGCTGGCAGCTGGCAGTCGGCAGCCGCTAAGGACCCTACCGGTGCGTGAATCTCGTGCACTGGGCCTCTAGTGTTTTATAAACAGACAGAGGTCATAAGTCCCCTTTTTGGCAAACTCCTTCAAACCCTATAGTGTCTCTGCAGTGAAATAAAGCGCAGAAAAGTCACAAAGATAAGAAGCTATGAAACATGAACCAGGGGTGAAGAAACAGCAGGAAACAGAAGACATGTGTCGACAGGTGTGGCAGTTTAAAAAAATGGCCTCAAATATTTTTCCACTCTTTTCAATAAGAAGTGGATTGTATATCCCTTCTCCTTGAGTCTGGGTGGGCTTGTGACTGCTTTAACCAACACAGTAAAATAGAGGTGGCACTGTGTGGCTCCCAAGCCGTTATCAGAGAAACCACCAGCTTCCACCTGCACCGGGGAAACCAGGTACCATTGAGAATTCTAACAACCCTGAGGCCACCTTGCCCAAGAGACCACATGTAGGAGTCAACAGTCCTCACTGAGCTCCCAGTCAATAGCCAGCATCTGCTGCCAGCCATGTGACTGAACCATCTAGAACATCTAGCCCGGTAGAGCCTTCAGATGATGCAACCCAGCCAGCAACTGACTGCAATGTCCAGAGAGACCCCAAGCCCAAATCAACATGAATTCCTGACACATAAAATCATGAACAAAATAAAAATGTTCTCTTAGCACCCAGTTGTAAGGTAATAAATAGTAACTGGAAGAATGAGGTTTAAATTATTTAACTAAAAGAATTGTTCTCACGGTAATAGAGAACTCTGATCACAAAGCAGCCTGAAGAAGGGCATGTCCCGGAGCAAAGCCACACACAGCCTCTGAGCACAGACTAGACTGCAAGGTCAGAACAATGACTTCCAGGCATATTTTCTTCCCTTCTTTGAGCTGAGTTCTTTCTGTCTCTGTAACTTTCACCCATCTGTCCTAGTTTTGCCTTCTGATGCTATAACAGGTCTTCTCTCTTCTATGTGACATCAGGAAAGATTATGCAAATATAATAGGTCAATAGAAAAAGAAAAACCTTCTTTGTTCAGTGGTCCTTTGAAGCATTAAAACATTTAAAAAAAAAGTGTTCTCTCCTGAATGGCCCTGGATTCACAACATTTAGACATTTTTTGCATATCTACTTCTTATATGTAAAAATGGAAAAAATGATTGTATGTAAATATCTGTTTTTATTACAAATTATTTTCCTTTAAATTTATTTAAAACTAGTGGCCTGGTGTGTGAAATTCATGCATGGGGGGGTGTTCATCAGCCCAGCCTGCACCCTCTCCAATCTGGGACCCCATAGGGATCAGACCTAAATCAGCAGTGGGACATCCCTCTCATAATATGGGACTCTCACAATAACCACTCACCTGCCTGCCTGCCTGATTGCCCCTAACCACTCTGCCTGCCAGGCTGTTCACCCCCAACTTCCCACCGCCCCCCCCATCAGCCTTCTCGCTCCCAACTGACCCCCCTTCTGCTGACCTGCTTGCCCCCCAACTGACCCCCCTCTGCCGGCCTGCTCACCCCCAATTGGCCGCCCCTGCCAGCCTGCTTGCCCCCAACTGTCCTCCCCTTCAGGCCTGATCACCCCTAACAGCCTCTGCCTTGGCCCTGCCACCATGGCTTTTTCCGGA
This sequence comes from Myotis daubentonii, assembly GCF_963259705.1. Classification (NCBI taxonomy): domain Eukaryota; kingdom Metazoa; phylum Chordata; class Mammalia; order Chiroptera; family Vespertilionidae; genus Myotis; species Myotis daubentonii. The sequence continues at coordinate 80,252,469 of NC_081840.1, read as the reverse complement.
AGGCCTCCAGTCTAATTAGCATATTACCTTTTATTAGTATAGATGCCCAGATCCCCAAAACCAAGAAGAAAACTGCTCACCAAAAAATTCAGGCTGAGTTAAAGAGTTAAATAAATGCAAACAACTCAACTTGTTCATTTAAAAAATGAAGAAAAATGCAGATGAGTATTTATATTTTGCAGCTGAAGGAAGGTCTTTCTCAGCATAAGTTCAAAGACTATGAAAAAAATTGATAGAATTAATTACATAAAACTCAGAATTTTTGCATAATAACATTCACAAATAAAATTAAAAAGCTAATGACAAACTAGAAAAAATATTGCTGGCATGCAATAAAACAAAAGATTAAGAATCTTAATATATTTTTTAAATTTGTTAGTTAGAAAATAAACACTCTAATGGGAAATATATATATATAAAGAAAAAGGTACAATTAACTATAGCAAAGTAAAAAATGGTCTAGAAATGTATGAAAATTTTTTGACCTCTCCTTTGTTACCAATGAAATAAAAATTAAATAACCTCATGCCATTGTTTTACTTCTTTCAGGAACACTTTTATAAAAAAACACTTTTATTAATTTTTAGAGAGAGAGAAATGGAGAGGGAGAGAAACATTGATGTGAGAGTGTATCATCAATCCCTGCCTCTGGGATCAAGCCCACTACCAGATGTGTCAACAGGATTTAAAACTGGCAATCTCTCAGTGCACCAGATGACGCCCAACCAACTGAGCAACACAGTCAGGTCAGGAAAAACTGTATTTTTTAACTGCCAATCACTATGGTTGACAAAAGTGGAGGAAAGTATTCTCTCATATATTGCTCATCAACTATTTACTGAACCAATTTTTCTGCAGAAAAATTTGGAAAATTATGGATAATTTTTATTTTATTCTTTGTACGTTTTTGTACTTCCAGATTTTATTCAATAACTATTTTAATTATGAAATAGAACTATAGATATGTGAACCCGAGCAGATAGGTTTATCATTTTGTGACGTCTTACTAACTACTCAGATTGTCTATCAACAACGATTTAAAAAAGCCTTTTAATGATGATCTGTTTGATAAGAAAGTGGACAAAGAAGAAAAGGCAAATGAAACTTAAAAGAATAGAGCTGAAATACAAGTATCAGAAATGTGTTTTGTTTTGTTTATTTTGTTTTTTGAAGAGGACTGAGTAAACTGTGAGTCAGAGAGCTTGGGAGTCAGATTAGTTCTAAGACTAACTTGCTCCATGACCCATAACACAACACTTCCTACCCTCATCTAAAAATAAACTTGTTAGACCAAAGAATCTCAAATTCCAATCCAGCCTTAAAATACTAGTCTTTCTGATGAATTAATACATTTGCTTCAGTAGATTATCTTTAAACTGATGATAGCATAACTAGACTTGCCAGTTAATATAAAGGTCACACAGTTAGGTTTGAATTTTAGATTAATAATGAATTTTTTTTTATTTTTTTTTTAGTGTATGTATATCCTATGTAATATTTGGGACATACTCATATTAAAATGTTTTTCTTTTTGAATCTAATACACAACTTCTCTAACAGGCAATCTACTCTGATAATCCTGTTTGAGAAATGCATATGCTAAGGAACATACTAAAAGGTTTGTTGTTTACCTGAAATTCAAATTTAACTGGGTATCCTATATTTTCATTTACTAAATCTGGCAACCCTAGAGATAACCTCCTTAACTTATACAACTGACTGCCATACAATGTTTGAATCAAATTGTTTTGCCATCCCCAAATTACCTTATCTTGTTATCATTTCTCCTTTCTTGCTCACCTCCTATGTTAGTGCAATGCAAAATTGTAAGTAAAGCTATGATTTACAATTTAGGATAATCCATTTACTAATAACACCTGTCAAGTTCAGACAATGGCCGAGGCTACTGTAGGGGAAAAAAATCTTTTTTTCTACACATTTTAGGTTCTCTGAGTAGGGCCTATACAGCAGACCGGCAAAAGACAGATTAAAAAGAGAAAGACAGAAGTTTATTAACAGGTGTGTCACACACGTACACATGGAAGCACCCAGGGATAAGTAACCCAAAGAGGTAGAACTTGGGCTTGTAAACCATCGTAGGTTAAACAAAGGAAAAGGCCACTTGGGCTTTGGGTCAGGGGAGGCAAGTTATAGGAAAAAGTTGGATAAACAAGTGTTGTTTGTTAAGGTTTTTTATGGAGATTTAAGTTGGTACCTTTTCCATTGGTACAAATTGTTAAGAGTCATTCTCTTCCTGGCATAGTACAGGAGATACCCTTTCACAAATGGAAATTTCCTTTATAAATGTAAATTTATTTTTTAAAAAGGAGAAGTTGTACCCCTTAGAGCTGTTCCCACATCTGGTCATTCTCAATAGCTTTGGGCTCTAAATAACCCATATGAGAAAGAGGCCTATTTTAGGGTGGCATGTTCTGGTACCGGTCACTGCCCAGGAAGGGCATGACCTCAGCCTAAACAGTGAGGCAGATCCTGGAGGAGTCACATAGATGGAAACCGCACTGAGAAAGCAAGTTCTTTTGAAGGGAGATCTTAGTGGTACACTTCCCTGCCTCTCACAGCCCCTCAGTTGGTGGGAAACATGCCAGAGCTCACAAGGCCTTTCTCTCTTTATAAAACCTTGCCCATCCATTAGGTAATAAATCAGTCATAATTTAAACCACAGACAGCTATCTTCTTCTTAAAGGTCCAGATAGTAAATAGTTTAGGCTTTTTCTGGCATACTATATGGACTCTGTTACACATTCTTAAAAAAAAAAAAAAAAAAAAAAAAAAAAAAAAAAAAAAAAAAAACAACCGTAAGGGCCATCTTTAGTTCTTACAAGCTATGCAAAAACAGGTCACAGTCCAGATTTTGCCCAGGGGCCGTTGTTTGCCAATCTCTGATTTAAAGGGTTACTGGTCTCAGGGTACACTATGCATAACAGAGTCCAAAGTTCTCAGGTAAAGGAATGAAGCTCTCACAGTGGAACTTTGGGAATGAGTAATTATCAGGAGAACAAGGAGACATCATTATTAAAGAATATTGTAAATGCAAGAGATACACAATAAAGCCCTGGTCTAATCTAGTCTTTGTTAATTTTTTTTTTGTTAGAGTTGAGTACACAAGAGGCACCTACAAATACAGTTAAAGTTGGTTAGCTTGATTTACCAAATGTATAGCTTTCATGAAAAAAAATTATTTATTATTTTAGAAATTTGAGATTTGGATCATGAGAACCTTAGGGTTACATATACCTGTTTGTATCTTAGAATTATCTAGATGATCATAAGGATTCTTTGATAAACACTTACCTTGTTTTCCAAAATCAAGATGGTAAAGGGAACATATCCCATTCTTCCAGGACTAGGCTGGTACTCTGCTTAAATGAGTCTTCAATGCAATCCTTCAGTTGCTTTTCTGACCCTCCCTGGGGCTAAGTGCTTTCCTCTGTTTCCTGATAGCACCCTTAAGTCAATGGATAAAACTTACATCTATCCTGGATGAATGCTATTAGCTGTACGATCCTGGCCAAGTTCCTTACATTTTTGAGAATCAACTGCCCCTTCTGAAAATGGGTATGAAATTACCTACCTCATTTTGTTGTGTGGAGGCTTAAAAATAATAATTTATGAAAATCTCTAGCACTGTTGTCTGACCATGTAGGGTATGTCCACTATAGGAGATCTGTTATAATTATATTTCCACCCCTTTGAAGACATTTTCTTAGTATGTCTCTTCTGGTCTAGGATGTATATTTCCATCTTTGTATCCCCAAGATCTGTCCCAGAGCAGGCCTTAGTCAAGGTTTATTAAACAAAACAAAACCATCACATGGGTCCACATCCATTAATAAAGTTCCTAATAGCTTTAATGATACATTCTCTCAATCCATACTTAAGGAAGCAAGACTGCAAACTAGTTGGTATCAGAATTGTCCTCAAAAATTGAGTTGCTGTACCTATACCAAGAATAAGAAGAAAAGTTGCAAATAACTACAGGGCACCTGAAATTGGGTCACCACTTGAAGAATGCTTTAGTATTGGTGGATTAAAGATGAAGCAGTCCCCTAATTGCAGCTTTAACTTCCATATGTCAGTGTCAGCACTCCTTAGGAATAAACTTCTAAATGATAATACTTTGATTTAGTATTAGACTTTACCACTCAGTGCACTTTGCCACGTACTATTTTCTTTTATCCTGACAAGGAACCCAAGAGGGAAGGCAATTTTACAGATGAGCAAATAGCAGCACAGCAGGTTAAGTGACAGACAGAGGGTCACAGAGTGATTTGAATAGCAGAGCTGGGCTCCCAGACAGGCGTCAGCCTCTCAGTGCTGCACCCACTACCTGTGACCATGATACGCCCTTTCTGTGCTCACAGGACAGGGCTCCTCTAGGAACGGATGCCAGCACTGTGCCATTCAAGGTCCACTGGGCATTCAATAAATGCCTAGGGAAAGGAAGAAGGAAGAAAGGAAGGCAGGCAGAGAGGGAGGTGGAAGGGAGGGAGGAAAGAGAGAGGAATGAGGAAGGGAGAAAGAAACTAGACTGGCAGAAAATTTTCAATGTAGTAAACTTTTGTGTCTGAAGAATTACAGTAACAGAGATATGCAGATATTTTTTTCATAGTTACATCAATGGCCTTCAGAATGTCATAGTCAAATCTAGGTTAGAGCAGTGTTAGGATTGTTGAGCTATAAGCGCTGGACCATTTTCTCTGAAGCCATGTTTACCAACCTTACTCACCAGTTATGGACACACAAAACTTATTGATTCATTGTTGGATTTAAAGACCAAAGTGACAACTTCTTACTAAAGGGTTCCTGTCCCCACACACAATAAGACCACTGAGGATGATTTAAATTTACATAAATGGTATTTTATAGTGTACAAAGTATCTCTACCAGAAGATCTCGGTCTCTTTTCATTGAGAGGAAGCAGAGTTTGCCTCCCCCAAAGATGCCTTTAGGATAATATTTTAAGCTGGTTGTTTTGAAGGAAAGGAAAACTTTGAAAAACACTTTGATCTTCCCCCAACTGCCAAAAAGAAATTTAGTTAGAGGACCTGCTCCCACACCACAACCATCCTCCTTAGCTCAAAATACCATATAAGACTCAACTGCCCAATGTGCCCTCGGGTCTCAGATTCTTATAGCACCACCCTCACATGTACATACTTATTTTTTTTTTAAATCTTTATTGTTCAGATTATTACATTTGTTCCTCTTTTTTTTTTCCCATAACTCCCCTCCTCCCAGTTCCCGCCCCACCCTCCGCCCTCACTCCCCACCCACTGTCCTCATCCATAGGTGCACGATTTTTGTCCAGTCTCTTCCCACATCTCCCACACCCCTTTCCCCCCCAAGAATAGTCAGTCCATTCCCTTTCTATGTCCCTGGTTCTATTATAATCAACAGTTCATTCTTTTCATCAGATTATTTATTCACTTGATTCTTAGATTCACTTGTTGATTGATGCATATTTGTTGTTCATAATTTGTATCTTTACCTTTTTCTTCCTCTTCCTCTTCTTAAAGGATACCTTTCAGCATTTCATATAATCCTGGTTTGGTGGTGATGAACTCCTTTAGCTTTTCCTTATCTGTGAAGTTCTTTATCTGACCTTCAATTCTGAATGATAGGTTTGCTGGATAAAGTAATCTTGGTTGTAGGTTCTTGGTATTCATCACTTTGAATATTTCTTGCCACTCCCTTCTGGCCTGCAAAGTTTCTGTTGAGAAATCAGCTGACAGTCGTATGGGTATTCCCTTGTAGGTAACTGATTTTCTTTCTCTTGCTGTTTTTAAGATTCTCTCTTTATCTTTTGCTCTTGGCATTTTAATTATGATGTGTCTTGGTGTGGTCCTCTTTGGATTCCTTTTGTTTGGGGTTCTCCGCGCTTCTTGGACCTGTAAGTCCATTTCTTTCACCAGGTGGGGGAAGTTTTCTGTCATTATTTCTTCAAATAGGTTTTCAATATCTTGCTCTCTCTCATCTTCTGGCACCCCTATAATTCTGATGTTGGTACGCTTGAAGCTGTCCCAGAGGCTCCTTACACTATCCTCGCATTTTTGGATTCTTTTTTCATTTTGCTTTTCCGGTTGGATGTTTTTTGCTTCCTCGCATTTCAAATCATTGACTTGATTCTTGCGCTCCTCTGGTCTGCTGTCGGGCGTCTGTATAATATTCGTTATTTCAGTCCGTGTGTGCTTAATTTCTAGTTGGTTCCCCAATATAAGATCGAGGGTCTTATTAGTTTTCGTGTAGATCTCATTAAGTTTATCGACAGCTTCTAAACAGTTCTTGAGAGACCTTAAAAGTGTGGTTCTGAACTCTATTTCTTCCATTAACAATTTTGTCCTGTTTCTTTGTCTCCGCATTTTGTTATGCTTCCTTGGTGCACCCCCTAGTGGTCTTTGTTCGCAGTCTTATAGATAAATCTTGATTGTTGTAGCTAATTCCAGGGAGGGTTTGACCTCCAGGCCAAGTGGCTATGAGAATCAGCTGTGTCAGCAGTGAGAGAACTTCTGTCCTCTAGGGAGGTGCTAATCTAGCCTTTGCCTGAGGCTATCTGGCAAATGCCTCTGTGCAGGGCGTGGGCAGGGCGGGTCGCACAGGATCAACAGGGTGGGCCAGAGAGAGCAGTTATGGCGGCTCTCCGTCCTGTCCCCAGGGACTCTGCCTCTCTGAGTCCCAGCACCCGCTGCAAAGCTCAGAGAGAAAGCTGCACTCGCTCTGACCGAAGCCAGACAGTCCTGCTTCTCCCGTTTGAGTCTGGGTCCCTAAAGACTCGCCCGGATCTGGAGCTCAGAGTCTGCGACTCCCTCCCGATTGAAAACAACAACCGCGCCCTCCGCCGCCAGCCCGCTCCGCGCACTCCGCACCTCAGAATTTGACTTCAGCACTGCGCCTCCTCTGAGTGTCCGTGTGCGTTTCTCTTTCCTCCTAGTTGTAGGACTTCCACTCAGCCAGCGTTCCTGTGGTTCTGGGTGATGTCCATTCCGTGTTTTAGTTTCACTTTTGAAGTAGTTGTTCAAAGCAGCAAACTCCGGCGTTAACCTATGCCGCCATCTTGGTTCTCCCTGGTTCTGTCTGGTTTCCCATGTACATACTTATTAAACGTGTTTTATCTGTCTCATGTTAACTTTGTTGTTAGCCCAATTAGACAAATTTAGAAGGGTGAGAGAAAAATTATTTTTTGCACCCCCACATGTATAACCTTGAGAAGGTGATTAAAACTGAAATATCAACTCTATTTCCACAAAAGAGTGAAAGAGAATTATGCACACACAGAGACATACTTTTCCATGCAATTCAGAGAACGTAGAAGTTCCCACACATCTTATAGCAGGATTTCATGGGAAGCAGTTAAAAACCTATCATTATAAATTATATCACTTCAAAGGGACAACAGTTTTGTGAGGTATGTAAGCAGGTATTATTTATCCCATTTTACACATGAGCAGATTAAATAACTCAGAAACTAAGTGATTTATCTAAGGAGGAAAGTTAACTAGGCAGAACTTTTATCAACTCCCCTAAATACTGACCTAGAGCTTTTTTCCTATATCTGTTACAGAATTTACCAGGCAACCGAAAAATACACAGGCGTACCAGGAGATACAGTGAAAAACCCATTTATTTCCAGATGTACTAGTATCATGACTCAGGGGAGCCTGTTACCAAATCATGAGCAAACCTATATGGAGGAAGCTTTCTCTTTATACCCTTTGGTTTCTTTGTCCTCCATATATGGATCAGACTTCTGGACCTTTCGTGGGTTTTGCAAAAAGCCCAGTGTGTTGGGATGGGGGACATGAGACCACACCTAAAGGCCTGGCCTGGTGCCAATGCTGATAACCCCCTCCAGGGCTCATGGTTTATGATCTCTGTAAAATGGGAGTATTCAGATAAACAGGTCTTGCAAGACCAGATAATTAAAATAGGGGCAAGGACTAGACTATAGGCTAACAGGAATGTACATTAGAGATACTAATTAACTAGGTACAGAGTCAGGCTGCTGGTCTCCCCCCCACCCCACCCCCCAAAAAAATGTCTTATTTTTCTTATCGTATCAAGATATCCAAGGAATAGGTGAATATATAAAAATTGTACCAAGTAATTATTTGACCTTTCAGGATATGAGTCAGGTCAAGATATAAACAGTTTCCTCTTTCCTGTTATTTAAATGTTACTCTGTAAGCCTCCAGAGCATTTCAACAATAACCAAAAAAATTACCTTGGCTTGAAAGGTCTAATTGAAAGGAGTTTTTAGGGGTAAAATAGGCAGGTTTAGGGAGATTTAGAAATAAAGAGGGTCCATTGGAGAGGAACGGTTGGCTGGGGGCTGGGAGCTGCCAAAAAGCATACATTCACAACGAACTAAAGGCATCATAGCCCAAAGGGGGAGGAAGGTGCCCAGTCACAGAAGATAAGGGGAAAGGAAGATGTCTATTTACAGAAGATGGGAAAGCCATGGGGAGTAGAAAAACAACAGGGAGAAAGAGGAAAACAGATTTTCACAGGGAATAGAGAATTCTACAGGAGGAGGAGACAAACTGGGGGACTCCACGTGGGGTTTGAGCTCTGAAGCTGCTATAATGACCAATCAGACGGGATATCAGGTCACAGAGAACTGCTAACTATATAAACCTTAGGAAAGAGGGGCTTAGTGCAGTACCCCTTTGGAACTTCCTGCCCACGTGGGAGTCTGTGCTTGTTTCCCAATAAATTTCCACCTTTTCCTATATCACCTTTTGTCTGTGGCTTCATTCTTCAAATCCACCTGGACAAGAACCTGGGAAAGAAGTCACGTTTGCATCCTGCTCAGTGGAAAACAACGCATTTCAGTTTGATTCCCACGTTTCATAATTGATATGCTGATGATGGATATACAATTCAGCCTTGAATTCATAACTACTTAATTCTGTATGAATGACAGCAACATTTTCCAGATAAGGTAATTCTATAATAGGAGTAGGTAGGATGTAGACCATAGGAGGATAGAAGAGCCAGTTGGGTAAAAATACAGATGAAAGGGAGGAGAATTTGCCACCCTAAAATAAGTCTCTTTGGCATAAATATTATTTTATGCTAACTATTTTTAAGAAGCAGCAGACATAGGAAAAACTCTGAAAATTGAGTAAAAGTTACCCTTTTGTAAGAGACATTGACATTTATAAGGGAAATCTCCATATGTAAGGGCATCTCCCTCTCTATACCAGAAAGAGGAGCATGACTAAATCTTTAAAAACTCTATTAGTAGAGAAGGCAATGACCTTCACCTACATAAAAGCCTTACCTTTGTTTACTCTGCTTTCTCTGGTAACCTCCCATAACTGGCCTTTCTCATCACCACCCCCACCCCCAACATCTTCTTTTCTCTTTAGCTGGACTTGTTATTTAAGATCATGGCTTGGGCTATTTCTCAGTTACTCAGTTTTCCTGAGTCTCTCCTACATATACAGGATGTATACTTGTTATTAAAATTATGTTTGTTTTTCTCCTGCTAATCTGCCTTTTGTGGCAGGGCATCTTAGTCAAAAACTTAGATGGTAGTGAGAAATTTATTTGGGGGTTGTATGGTGGTAGTGCAGTGTGGAATCACAGTAAGATTCTCCTTACACAAAATGTAGAGCCATTCATTGGATGATGAGTGATTATGGGTGTGAGCTAAAAGGAAAAGTCAAGGGTGTCTCCAAAGTGTTGACCTGAGCAATTGGAAGGTTGGGATGGGCATTAACTGAGAGGAGAAAAAGGGGGATGTGAAGTTTGCTTTGGGGCATGTTAAGTGTCATATGTATATTAGACAGCCAAATAGAAATGTCTAAGAAGTAGTTGACTTACAAACAAGTCTAGAGTTTTAAGAAGAGGTCTGGGCTGAATATAAACATTGGCAGGAGGTGTATAAATGGTATTTAAAACCATGAGACTAGGTGAGGTCACCAGGTGAGGTAGAGAGGAGGCCCAAAGATGGAGCTTTGAGCACTCCAGTGTTAAGTAGTTAGCATCTTAATGGGAGCATCTTGGGTCATAAGCTTTTTAATAAACTGTGGCCTGGGAAATGCTGTTTTAATGCAGTGGTTCTCAACCTTCCTAATGCCGCGACCCTTTAATACAGGTCCTCATGTTGTGGTTGTTAGGTTAGGTGGCTCAGGAGGCGGCGCCAGAAATAGAGAGTCCAGTGAATCAGAAAAGAAAGGAAAGGCAAAGGTTTATTTCTGCATCCCCGGGAGACCCACGTACCCCAAGGACAGGGCATGTGGATTCACGCCAACAGGGAGAGGGGCGCTTTTTTTATACTGAGGTTGGGTGAGGGGCGGGGTCATGAGCTGAGGAATTCTCTGCCGCAGGGGATGGGAGGGGGTATTCAGAAAGAAGTCAGTATCTGTGTGGGGGTATGTGGATTAAGGGAGAAGAAGCTGGTATCTGTGTCTGGCACGTCGTGAGAAATTCCAGGGGAAGTCCATTGTCTCATCACATGTCTGCATGTATCTGATCCTGGGCTCTCTCTGACCTAACAGTGGTGACCCCCAACCATAAAATTATTTTTGTTGCTACTTCATTACTGTAATTTTGCTACTGTTATGAATCGTAATGTAAATATCTGATATGCAGGATGTATTTTCATTGTTATAAATTGAACGTAATTAAAGCATAGTGATTAATCACAAAAAACAATATGTAATTATATATGTGTTTTCCAATGGTCTTGGGCGACCCCTGTGAAAGGGTCATTCGACCCTTAAAGGGGTCGCGACCCACAGGTTGAGAATCACTGTTTTAATGGGTGGGGTGTGATATATCTGAAGCAATCACTATAGCAAGAATTCTGGGATTAAACCAATGTCGGTTTAGACCAATCAGGAGTTTTCCCTGAAGTTAGGGAGAGGAGCCAAGGCCAAAACCCATCCAAACCACATGACTGTACACAGAGAAATGGACAGATGTTGGGGAGAACACCACAATGCTCACTACACCAACTGTGTCTACCTTTGAACTTTGTGTTGTTGCTATAAGAATTGAGACTTTCATATTAAACAAAACTGCATTTAAATTTGGGCACTGTTACCAGCAATATGACCTTGGGCAAGTTACTACATTTTTAAAAAACCTGTTTCTTTATTTGCAAAATGAGAAGAATAATACTTCCTCTTTTCATAAGAAATATCTGAATCAACTCAGCTATTTCACTATAGAGTGCTTTATCTAATGCTTCATACCTAGTAAGTGCTCAAAAATATTAACTACTATTATTTTTCTTAGCCTGGATTCCCTTGAAAGTGTAGCCTGGAAAAAAAAAAAAAGGCACATGTGCATGTAAATTATTTGAGAAGTAAGCGCAAGAGGTAGGACTGAAGGAAGGATGGATACCCAATAGCGAGACTGGTTACTATTCCCAAGTGACAGAAGATTGCAGAGCCTCCTGGAGAACCCATGGGAGTCCCTCAGAATGGTATTTCCTGAGTGACAATAGGGGAATAAATTTATCCATCAGCCCCTGTTCCTGATTGATCAAAGATATCCCCCATTTTCCATCCCCCACACTTAAACCCCCCAATTTCCACTTTATAAAAGCACAGGTCACAGGTTTCCCACAGGTGTTCTCCACCACTGCTTCAGATAAGTCCCAGGGCAAGGAGCAAGAGGGACAGGCCAAGGTGAGGCACTGTTAGATTGCCCTTGGGCATAGCACACTGATGGCACTACAGAGCTGGTCCCAGTGAAAGGGCTGGGAAGAGGTGGGGCCAAGGGGGAATAAGATGAGCTCAGAGATGTGTGATGACTGTACTGTCATATTATTATTATGCATCCTTGCTAAATCCTTGTGTTGGAGATTCCATTAGATCTGCTCTCAAAATGCAAGGCTAATTTCTTTTTTTCACACCTTTAACTTCGTGTTTTGCAAACAGAACATAGATAATATTTGTTAAATTAAAATGAATTAATGTGATGAAAAACCCACCAAAATCCATATGCATGAAAATTTATAATTTGAAACATATGTGTTTCGGGTCTGTGTATGCAGGCTTGTTCATCTGGATACTGTATTTTCTGTATACTGTACACAGCATTTCTTCCTCTGACAATTCGAAAGCAGAAATTTGTTGTCAACATCTTGGACTGCTTTATTTCCTTTGGCTCTGTGCTGGAGAAAACAACAGAAGCAACAAAACCCTGACTTTGTACAAAAGGCAATTAGACTCTGAAAAAATTTTTTTTCTTCTCTAATTGCTTCCCCAGCCACTTTTTCTAGATTCGTAGGAATTAGTGGTGAGTGAGGCACAGCGCTACTGGTTGTGCAGAGTTGAGCTCCTCTGAGCTTCGTTAGAGGCTGGGTGAGAAGGGAGCTGCCAGCAGAAGCCTGTCGATCCGCCTTGCTGCTCTGGAAGCCTCTCCCACATGGATGGAAGGTCAGCCTACCTCCACTTCCCAGTCTGCTGAGCCAGTCCCGGCTTTCACTTTCCACCCTCGGTAAGTAGCCTCTCATTAGCCAGATAAATAAAACTGCATTTTTAAAATCTTAGCTTGATCCATTCAGTACTTTCCTATGTGTGAACATGTTTTCTTATTCTTTTCAGTACCCATGTCAACTATACACAGAGATAATGTAAAGATAATGGGCAAGGTCAGCCATATGCATAGACAGACTAAGCCACCAGCCACATGGCATATTTAGAGGGCAAATTCTTCCCCCAGTTAAGGCTTGAACACCCATTATCAGTACTTTATTCCTCTCTGGTAACAGTTTTCTTCCCAAAGCATCTTCTTTGAGGAAGATTCCTGGTTTGAGGGAAAAGAGATTAAACCCAGTCAGGCTCTGGTAGCTTAATTGATTGGCTTGGTCAGGTACTGGTTGAGACAGGCATTCTAACTTTGGAGGCAGAGAGAGAGCAAGGCAAGGCTGGAGGTCAAAGGCTATGAGGGCAGCCTAGAAAGCCTGGAAGGGATGGAAGACATCGCAGACCTGTCACCCAACAATTTGATTAGCCAGCCCTGAAAGTGAGAGAATGCCTGACTTCCTCAAATCTCTAAAACTGCAGTGCAGGCTCTTTGCTCTTTGTGGTCCCAAAGGGAAAATAGAAGACGGAATAAGTCAGCACGAGCAACTGACTAAGTCAAAGGAGCATCACAGAGGGAACACAAATGTCCTCACATCTGCATTCAGTAACGCTGCCTGGGCTTTATTATCTGGATGAATAATTACATTACAGTTATCTGTTCTGGTCACCTTTCTTTAAAATAGCATTAACTCTTTGCCAGGCCTACCACCTTTTATAAAGACAAAGCACTTAGAAAGTTCAAGCACAATTTACAAATGAAACGTTCCTCCTCAAATCCTAAAGGCCTCTATCAGATTGTCCTTCAGAGAAGGAAATTTAGTCCGAAGAGGAACTTCTTTCCCCTTGCTTGTCCTTAGCCACCCTTTTCTGTGGAATTCCCCACTCTGCTGCTACCTTTTCTCACAGATCTCCCTCTTTCTCCCTGTCTCTCTGCTTAGAGCTCTTAGGAGAAGGGCATTTGGCCTTTGCTTTCACGTTAATCTGACCACCTCAATTATTCTCTCATGAGGATTTACGTTCTTAGCCTCATTTCTAATTTTGGAATAATAGGCTTCCATGACTACTGAAACGTGGAAATTAAACTGAAAGACATTGTTTTTCCTCTGGGCAGGATGCAAAGGTGATTCCCCAGGTCCTTGTCCAGGTGGATTCGAAGAATGAAGCCATGGACAAAAGGTGGTATAAGAAAAGGTGGAGGTTTATTGGGAAACAAGCACAGACTCCCACGTGGGGAGGAGGAGAGAGGCCCGCCAAGTCCCTCTTTCTTAAGGTTTATAAAGGCTGCAGCTCTTTGTGTCCTGATATCCCCTCTGATTGGTCACTATAGCAGCTTCAAAGCTCAAACCCCACAGTAGGGTCCCCCTCTTCTTCTCCCTTTTGTTTTTCTACTCCCTGTGGCTTTCGCCTTTGTTCTGTGAATGGGTGGCTTCCTCTCCCTTTATTCTGTGAATTAGTGGATTCCTCTCCCTTTATTCTATGAATGAGTGTCTTTTGGCAGCTCCCAGCCCCCTTATTCTGTGAATATATGCCTTTTAGCATCTCCCAGCCCCTTAGTTTTGCAGCCCTGCAGTTCTTCATGGACCCCCTAATTCCTAAAACTCCCTAAACCTGCCTATTTTATCCCCCTTTTACTACTAAAGGCATGTCAGAGATTCGCACCAACGAGCCATTCAGTCAACAAATATTTTTTGTTCATTAAGAAAGAGCCCCTTTTAGGGCTACAGAGATGAAAATACAAGATTCTGTCCGGAAGGGGCCCACAATCCAGGGGAAAGTGTGAAATTAATTAAACCAGGAGGCCATTAGACTGAGGTAGCTCTAATACTGAGGTGTCTATGGGGAATAGAAAATTCCCCCTTTCCCCTCTTAGTTCTTTTGGCTGATCCAATAATTAAAATGACACAAGACAGAGTAATCAAAGAGAAAACAACAAAATTTAATCACATATGTACAAACAGGGGTTCCATGTAAATATGGGGCCTGTGGACAAATCAGAAAGGTAAGGCTTATACACCATCTTGATGAAACAGGAATTTTAGGGGAATATAGGCAGGCTTAGGGAATTTTTAGAATTGGGGTCCATGGAAAAAACACAGGGCTACAGACTGGGAGAAGGTACATTTCCATAACACAAGGGAGAGGCAACAGGTACATTTACATAAGATAAGGGAGCTGGGAGTAGCTGAAAGGTCTATATTTACAAAATAAAGGAGGAAGAAAGCCCAGAAGGAATAGGAGGATAATGAGGGAGGAGGGCCTCAGGAGTTACTATAGTAATCAATTAGAAAGGGAATATTGACCAATCAGAGGGGCTGTCAAGACACAGGAACTGCAATCTTTACAAACAATGGAAACAGGAAGTCAGTGGGGACCTGTTTCCCCTCCCCACCAGGGAGTCTGTACTTGTTCTTCAATAAATCTCCCCCTTTGCTGTACCACCTTCTGTCTGTGGGCTCATTCTTTGACTCCAGTGGACAAAGAATCCAGTTCCAGTCCAAATATTCTGTATCTTTGAGGGATTGTTGTTTGTGACTTAAGAAGGCACTTCACTCTGAGATGGAAAAGCAAATGTTCGGTAAACAAATGTTTGCTGGGCCATCTTTCGCAATGGGACACAGAGAGAAATTAGATCAAAGGGGCCTTACTAGGCTCCTCCTTATCACACACTAGTTCATATTAAACTATACTTATCTATATGAAACAGGTTCTCTGTCTAAATTCCTTTTAGGCAGTTAGGGGGAGGTCAAAGGTTCTTCCTGAGTCTTTTATTTCTTAAACATGACCAGCTTAAAGTGACTAATGTTCCAAAGAGGGATCTTCGGGGGTGGCAAACTCTGCTCTCCTTCACAGCCTACATAGCAATTCAAAATCTAAGTATTAAAACGCCTCAAGGTTACAAAATTGAAACATAAAGATCACCGAACACCAACAGCCAACTTGGCCTTAAGCTACAGCCCATCAATAATTTCCTCATTTTGTTTCTACCTTTTTTCTATAAAGGTCTCTCCTTGCTCCTGCAGGTGGAGCACTCCTAACCACTTCCTATTTGGTGCTGCCCATTTGGAATCAATTTTTGGTCAAATAAACTCAATTTTTTAACATGCCTCAGTTTACCTTTTAACAAAACTATAAACATAATAATGAATGCACAATGTAATAAACACTCCCATTGAGTTCTGAGTAGTCTCCTTGTCAAGAGTCCTGATTGAGGCAGAGGTACCCTGCCTGAGAGACATGGAGCTACTTTTCCACAGAAGAAATATTTGGCCAATATCTTATGAGATGAGCAGGACCTTCATAAATAGAGCAGTTCATGGAGATGCACATTTCCCCAGACCGGAGGAAGAGCATGCACAAAACAGAAACATTTTAAAGTGCTCAGTATGTGAAAACGGTGGTGGCTGCACGGCAGATGCAGCACAGATGGTCAAGGATGAGGTTCAGGAAGTTTCTTTGGTCAGAAATAGAATCTTACAGGCCATACAGGGGCAACTGGGGCCAACAAAGCCTGGTCAGCTTGGGAATGACTTGACTGTATCTGTCTGTAAGAGGATCACCATGGAGGAAATATGGAGGGGTACGTACAGCGGGAAAAGATTTATTTCTGGTGTACCAGCAAGGAGCAAAAATCAGGAAAAGATGGTGAGAGCTTGAACCACACTTTTGCACAAAGGTGACAAGATGAAAAGGTGTCCTCACATGGGCCATTGTGTGTGTGTGTGTGTGTGTGTGTGTGTGTGTGTGTGTGTGTTTGTCACGTGCACTTCCAATTGCTTCTGAATCCAAACCAGTATTTGAGACTTGAACTTTGTCTTAATTTGCCTCACACTTGAGTTTTTTAAGTTTTCTTCCACTTTACCTACTGAGCAAAAACTTGCTCCCAGCATCTCAGAAAACAGCTGGCTGTATTTTAAGCCAAAAATATTTTTCTTACCTACCAGCAACTGATTTTTTAGGGCTGCCATTACTGATAACAGATGTTGAAACATTTCAACTTACTTTTTATTTCTTCTTCTCACAATTTTAAAATGAGTTTTAAAAACAGTTGATATAGGTATTTTAGCCTCAATATGCTTTTCCTAACATTATTAGTTCTTTTCTCCTTATGTATAATAAAAAAAAATTTAACAGCTCCCGTTACTGTTTATTTCCCATCTGTTGGAGATTATATAAAATTTCAGATGTGCTTATAAAATACCTACCAAACATGCCAAATATAATCTATACTATACTAAAAATTATGTTCATTGTATATATTTTATGTACCACTTCTGGCTAAATTGTGTATTATTATAGCAGGAGTCATCCTGTTTAACCTATTGTGATTTTACTCAATAGTGACACTGACATTGAATTGGGATATCATATATTTATTTAGTACAAATTATTTAAACTTTTCTATACTTATATAGCAAACTAATATACTATCTTTGTTAACATCAAAAGAGTGGTTGAGCCCTAACCGGTTCTGCTCAGTGGATAGAGTGTCGGCCTGCGGACACAAGGGTCCCGGGTTCGATTCCAGTCAAGGGCATGTACCTTGGTTGCGGGCACATCCCCAGTGGGGAATGTGCAGGAGGCAGCTGATTGATGTTTCTCTCTCATTGATGTTTCTAACTCTCTATCCCTCTCCCTTCCTCTCTGTAAAAAAATCAATAAAATATATATTTTTTAAAAAAGAGTGGTTGGTAAGTATGTTATATTCACATGTCAAGTATAAAGTTTAAGAAACTCATCATATATCAAGGGGGAAAAGGGAGAACATATGTAATACTTTCAACAGTAAAGATTTAAAGAATAAAATAAAATAGCAAAGATCCTGTGGTAAATTTATTTACATATTTCTCTTGACATGGTGCAATTCTTGCTTATTTGTAACAGGAGGCAAGAGAATAAATAATTGCTGCCTCAAATCTCTCTGTAGACTGCATAGATATAAAACAAAGGTCTGTAAACACCCCCTTCACTCCATCATGTCATCCTCACTTCACACCATCCCTGTTGACTAAAAATAAGCTTCCAGAAGGTTAGAGGGAACCATTTATTCATTTTCTTGTGCAAAGACTGGTGCCCAAGTAATATTTGTTGGAACAGATCTACTCCACTATTAGTAAACTTTAGATATTTCTTAAGCTCAATTTTTTAAAATATATTTTTTTATTGATTTCAGAGAGGAAGGGAAAGAGAGGCAGAGAGATAGAAACATCAATGATGAGAGAAAATCATTGATTAGCTGCCTCCTGCACACCCCTATTGCAGATTGAGCCTGCAACTCGGGCATGTGCCCTTGACCAGAATCGAACCCGGGATCCTTCAATCCACAGGCCGATGCTTTATCCACTGAGCCAAACCAGCTAGGGCTAAAATCAATTTCAAGTATACACTTGTTTAATAAGAATAGAAATACTAAAGTCTACATATTTCTTGATAAAAATAGATATTGTAGACACGTGTATTTTTCAGGTATTCTGAAACATTTACAAGCAATGAGTGTGTACACACACACACACACACACTCCTCATTTCTGTCTTGGAAACTCACCTATCCTCTTTTTCACTATCTTATTTCTGCTCGACTTCCATTGGTTCTACAAAAGAGTTTTATTGAGCTGTCAAAGTTAAAGATAAGCTAATCAAAATGAAGTTTTTTTATCTTGCAGTTGTGCTACATTATTATGTGTTTTACTCTTTGGGGTTCCTGTAAATAGTTTCATGTAAATGAATTAACTTTGGCTCATTCTTAGCTGATAATCCAGTGTCAAAAAATTGTTACTGACATAACAAAAAAAAAGATTCAGAGTATGAGTGTTCTGGATTAACTGTACACTTCCATCCAACTATCAACTAACCCAGAGGGTTCTCAAAGTATGATGTGATGACCCCTGGCAATCCCAACACCCTTTCAGGGGACCTGTGATATAAAAATTGCTATTTTTATAGTAATACCAAGAAATTATAATAACACTAAAATATTTTATAATACCAAGACATTTTTAATAATAATACTAAGAAATTACTAAGAAATTATTTTCATAATACTAAAAATTATAAGAATATTTAATACTAAGTGTTACTTATACTAAGAAATTAATAATTACTTAATACTAAGAAATTATTGTTATAATTCTAAGAAATTATACGAAAATAGTATTTTATAATGCTAAGAATTTATTTATCTCACAAGTGTACTGGGGAGTTTTCCAGAGAATATGTGGCATGTGATATTGCAACAGTTTGAATGCAGAAGCAGTTGAAAATCTAGTTGTCTTCTATTAAACCAGCATGAAAGAGGTGTTTAATAATTTAGAAAAATACTACTGTTCTCCTAATGATTTTCTCTTAGAAATGTAGTTATGTTATATTAAACATGTTATGTTAACATGTAACTATTTATTTAAAATAAATTACACAATCATTTTAACATCATATATTTTAATTTCTAATGTAAGTACTGATTGTTAAGCCCATATACATAAAAATTATTTTGGGTTTTCAATAATTTGTAAGAGTCCAAAGGGGACCTGGAGCCAAAAGCTTGCAAACCACTGAGCTAACTTCCAATTAGCTGTTTCATGCTAAATTCTAAGGCAGAGAGAGGTGTAGAGAGAAGGTCAAGACCTTAGGGTTGCTAATACTGCCCCCCTCAAATGCCCAGGAATTACTCACATTGCAAGAATTAATTTGAATCTCCATTGATTTCAATTTACATTAATTAAAGTTACTTTTTTTCCTATTAATATAACAAGATTCCACAAGCAATTAATGAATTCTCCATAGTTAATTATATTGGTATGCAAGGAGGATGAAATAGAAAAGAGAATAAACATGTACTAGATCCTAACTATGTGTCAGGCACCTTATAAATAGCAAGTGGTTAAGAGAAAAGGCTCTAAATTCTGACTGGGTCAAATCTGGCTCCACCACTTACAAGTTATGTGAGCCTGGCCAAGTTATTTAGCCTCTTTCTGCCTCCATTTCCTCATTTATAAAACATCATATCTCAGCAAGTTGTTGGGTGAAGTAACTGAGTCATTACAGTAAAGCACTTTGAATAGTGCTTGGTACACAGTATTAAATAAATATTACATTTATCTAGCTATATAATCTGCACAACAGTTGTAGAAAGAAACAATTATCACCTCTTGATGAGAAAACTAAGGTTCCAGCAGGTCATGTAATCAATGCAAAATATGGAGATTGCAAGTGCTAGAGGAGCCATTTAAGTCCAGGTCTACATGTTGCAGAATATCTTGCACAATATCAGTGATTCTCAAACTTGAGCTCACATCAGAAACACTCTAACCTCATAAATTCTGATTCAGTAGTTCTGAGGTGGGACTAAGAATTTATTCTTTGAGCAATTTCCATGGAGTTGATGATGATGCTGGCCCAAGAGCTACACTTTGAGAACCTCTATCCTAGAGACCAGGCTTGGTCACCAAGAATATTTATACCCACTAACAGTCTCCTTAAATAGTCTAGGATATTCTCATGTTGCTATATTATTATTTTTGTAGCCTTTCTTTTCTGGACCTTTCTAATATTCCCATTCTGCCACAGGGAAAAATTACTTCTGTGTGTTTATAACTAAAATAATTGTCTTACCAAATAATTGCTCAAACTCATCCTTTCTATCAGTGAGGAAACAAGAAGACCTAGTGAACTGATATTAAGCAAGAGGTTTTTTTCTTCCCACAAAGCTTAATCTTTTCTGTCATTCACCTCACATGATTCCTAACCACTTACCCAAAAATAAAACCCTAATATAGCCAATGAAGGATCTCACCAAGACTCCTTACCTTCAATCCTTCTTTCAAATGTGATCTAAATATAGATATCTGGTTCATACAAAAGAGGAAAAAAGTTGTGTTTTTTTTTCATGGGAACTCAATGTTGGAGTGAGCAAATACTGTTTATGAATTGCCTGAGATCATCATGACAAGAAGATGGGAGTGAAAAATTAATGTTCTGAAACAAATTGAAAAAGAGTCACCTTTGCCAACTGAAATTCACTCTCTAATGAGAAATAATGTGATTGGGTATTGTCAAGGTAACACATGGAGATAAGTCAGTGGGTCAAGATGTGTACATTGCAGTAATATAGAAGTACACTCCTAGTGTACTCTGTCCCATTTTAGATTATTTATGTAAGAAGTACAGAATTAGGCATTGGTCAGGAGGAAAGCAATGACAATTATGGAATTTGAGAAAGAGATTGGTATTCTGTTGCTTCTGAAACAGAGACTAGCCACCTAGGACATTCAATTTTCTTAGAATCACAGGGCCAGGATAAGAGAGCAGAGACAAGCACTATTTGCTGAGTATGTTAGAAGTCTAGAGTTCCTTTCATTTTATTCTAAGAAAGTCCTCTGGAAGCTATGATTTCTCCTCTCCTCCTTTTGCCTATACTCTGTTTCTAATTATACCCTCTTCTGCTTTTTTATTGTTGTTATTGTTCTCCAAGCAAGTAGTGAGAGAAGTGAGAAGACTTTCAGACAGTTTATTTCCTAGTAAAGGAATTTTGCAGCATTGTATTTGAAGGAAACTATTTTCCACTGAGAGCAGGAGAAAACAAACAAACAAAAAGAATAATGGGTATTGGCAGATTTGGATTAGGTATTTGGAATAATTGTCAAGCTATTAGAAATATTTATGGCTTTTGGGGATAGCTATATAGACAAGATTTTAGATTAGAATAGACAATTTCATCTGCGTTTATGTAGGAATACTCATATCCAAATAGAAAGAGTCAGGTAGTCTTCTAGCCCTATACTACTATGAAAATATAAATTAAACATTGAATCAAGGTGCCTAGTTGTAGTGTGATTTTCAGTTCAGTAATTGCTGGTTGAGAACTTTCCATATGCTAATCACCATGCTAGGTGATTACAAAAAGGAATTGGAAAAGACGACTGCCCCCCACATTACTTTTGGTCAATCTTGTGATTATGTCCAGATGTTCTATTTCCCCTTTGATGTTTACTGCCTACCTAAGCAGATTTATCTCATATGGAACCTCTACAGGTCTCTGCCTTCTTCAGACATGATAAAAGTGCAACTAGAATATATCCCAGCAGAAATGTGCTTCCCTTTTCCTCCCTAGCTGTTCTCAGATGTACCAAGGATGTTCTGAAAAGGGCAATATGCACCATAAATCCATAAACTCATCTACAGGGGAGGGGCTAGGCAGGAGAGCTGCCATTCAATTGATATAATAAACCTCCAGGAACAAGCTTGAGTGCCCAACTGTTAGAGTCGTCAGCAAAATTCACAGATTTAATTATTCCCAAGTAATTGCAAGAAAGATCATCCATTATTCTAACTACTGAAAGAGAAGAGCCCATACCCTGAAATGACTCTGTAGTAGCATAAATGGAGATCTATTCATTAGGACCATGAAATAAAGTGGAAATCTGTTTTCTTTTCAGAGCAATGTGATTACCATCACCGGTAATGATATTACAGCAGGAAAAACATATTGTCTGTTAGGACACATTTTCCTTTTTGCTCTAGCCTTCTCTGCCTTGGGAGTGATCCTGGTGAGACCTGAATAACTTAGGCTCATCCCAGACCTTGTGACCTGGTGCCCAGATTTGATGCTTTCTAAACAACAAGATTCAGAATCCTCAGTGTGCAGTCACTTCTCTCCACCTATTCTAAAAATTTTTCGAGAGTTATTTTTTAAAACCTCTTTGGTTATACTCACAGCATGCAGATTAAAAGACTATGGAAGCCCTAACTGGTTTGGCTTAGTGGATAGAGGGTCAGCTTGCGGACTGAAGGGTCCCAGGTTCAATTCCAGTCAACGGCATGTACCTTGGTTGCGGGCACATCCCCAGTAGGGGCTGTGGAGGAGGCAGCTGATCGGTGTTTCTCTCTCATTGATGTTTCTAACTCTCTATCCCTCTCCCTTCCTCTCTGTAAAAAAATCAATAAAATATATATTTTTAAAAAGACTAGGGAAGCATTATTCCTTTAGAAAGACTGAGTTAAATTGGAAATGAAACTAGGTATTGAGGAGTTACAGAGGCTAAAACCTAGAAATAAGGTCTTAACAGGAGAAGGTGTAGGTATTTGATTTTTGTGTGTGTGTGTAATATAAAAGCAGGATTTGTAGCAAGGATTATAGAGCAGGAGTAAGTGGTTTGAGGGAGAGAAGAAAGAATAAAATTATATATGGCAAACACAAAAGAGGCTTGTATTTTACTTCATACTAATTAGGGATTAAATATATTTGTGAACACTGAAGTTATAGTGAAACAGGATGGGACTGAATAGAATAAGAGTTATGATTTGACATTTTTTAAGTTTTTGTTTTTTTCTTCTAATAGAAATGTGACTGCTGGTTGGAGATGAACAGGAGGACTTAAAGTAATTAAAAGAAGGGCTTTAAAGTTCTTGGCTGAGACTTAAGGGAAAAAAAAAGAAAAGATGTAGTTAGGACAGGGAGAGCTTGGAGGAAAGAATTTCAATCTATCAGGGACTGGGAAAGCACCAGGACAGAGAACACAGATCATTGGTCAGGGGTACTGATACAACTTCTTTTGGCTTTTCTCTTAAGTCTGAAGTGTGTATATGTACAAAATACATAATATTTTCAAAAGATATTAAGCATTCATTCTCTCATAACATCCCAATAACATTCTTCTGAATCAATTAGGAGAAATACTGTGAGTCTCATTTTACAGATGGTAAAGCTGAGGCATAGAGATGAGAGACTCCAAATCACATTTAAATAACTGGAAGTGAATTGAAGTCCATTGATTTCAAGTCCATCTTACTACTCTGTTTTCTCCACAGGAGTTGCATGCCCTCCCCTATCCCTTTTCTGGGCCCAAACAGAGGGAAGAGATTCATGGTCCATAATGAAATATTCAACTTTTTAAAAAAGATTAGATTGTCCACCTTTAAAATCTAAAGAGCTTCCAGATAAAGGAAAGGCTAAGCTTACTGCATCTTCACACACCAAAAATGGAATCAAGAGTAGAGGGTAAAAGCTACATGGAAGGAAATTACCATCATCATTAAAAAAGAGCTCTGTAATACTTAGAACTTTCTAAAACTAGAGTAGTCCATTTACTAATAACGAATTACCTACAATACGAGATATTCAGGTAAAAATTGGATGTCCATTAGTCAAGGACCTCATAGAGAGAGTTATGACCTTGTTTGAAAGTTGAACTTAGTGACATCTAAGGATTTTCCCAAAAATTATATGGGTCTTTGTTTTTTGTTCTTCATAGTCTCATTCTCTCTTTCTCCTCATGCCCACTAGAATAGAGCAACCATCTGATGGGCCAAGGACATGAGCAGAGAAAAAAATAAATAGGCCAGTAACCCCCCTTTGCAATGCAGACTGATAATAGGAATCTTTCTCTGGCTAACTGAAAACAGTTCCTCTTATTCTTTCCTAGAAATTTTTTGACAAACTTCCCATGGATCAGATAGATTTCATAGGTTGGATCTGTCTGCTCTCTTAATGAATAGATAGCTCCACAGTGCATAAGAGGTCTGATCCAGATGTTTATATTTCTGATTGCGATCATTTCTTAATATCCAAAAAAGTTGTGAACACTTAATTGGAATTATTTACAAACAGTTGTACTAACAACTTCCTATGTGCTTAATTTTCATGTAAATTGAAGCATGTAAAATAGAAAATTTCAGTAGTGGGTTGTAAAAATATTTTAAAACACAAAACATTACATAAAATGAGCCAAAATTAATGATTTTATTTTGTCGGCACTACATTTCACTCTCCATAAAGTTTAACTTGAGTTGGAAATACTGTATTCAACTTAGGTTTATTATCAACAAGTTATGGACAGTAGATCAAATTTCTTTACTTTAAAAGGATTATAGGATACCCTTAGCATGCAGGAAGCATGATAAACAGTAACATGGTATGCCTGTATTTTAGCAAAAGGTATAATGAAGTCAGTCACCATGATCTTGATAGTATTGGAATAGAAACAAGGATGTTTTAGGTGAAAAATTACAATTTTTAAATATCCACACCCAAATGGTACTAAGCAATAAATACAGATAAGTAAGAAGACTTTCTCCCCTTTAGTTCTAGTATTACTTCTTAAGTTTTCAAAGTCTGGGAAGGTAGCTCATCACATTTTCAAGTAACACAAAGCTCAAGATGGATAATAAGCATACTAAATATTTAAATCAAATTTCAAAGTGTTCGATAGACTGGCCAAAAAAATGGTCTTTATAAGATAAAGTTCAACAGAGATAAATGTGTATGCATTTTAGAGTAGAAAAGTAACCAAGCCTGAAAAGATAACGTAGTGATATGACATGACAGCATAACATATGATTAGGTCTTAAGGATTTTAATTAGCAATAAACTAAATATGAGTAAAGAGAGTAATGTGACTCATCAAAAAAAAAGTGAAACAGCTGTGTGCTATTGTGTATTATGATTTATAGTAAGAAATATGTATTTGGTCTTCTTACCTCATTCCTGGTACAGAGCTCCTGGAACCCTTGTAAATTTAAGTAATAAGAATGCTAGGAACATCTCTTGTTTTAATATTTGGTCTTGAGCCCATCTCTGACGCAAGGCTCCTGAAACCCTTGTAATATCTTAAGTGATAAGATCACTAGGAGCATCTGGTAAGATGACTTTGGGTGGGCTTCTCAGTGACTCTTGGATGGAGGCTGGTCACCAGAAAGACCAAGTCATAATTAGAAGCGAGGAATTCCCAGCCCTGCCCCACCCGTTCCCTACCCCACCCATTCTTCAAAGAGGGAAGAAGAGGTGGACATGGAATGAATGATTGAGCATGTCTATATAATGAAGCCTCCATAAAAATTCCAAAGTGCGGGATTTGAGGAGCTTCCAGGTTGGTGAATACATCCATGTCCTGGGAGGGTGAGTAACCCCAACTCCACAGGGACAGATGTTCCTGTGCTCTGGACCCTCCCAGACCTTGCCCCATCTATCTCTTCATCTGGCTGTCCATCTGTGTCCTTTATCACAGCCTTTCATAATCTGATAAATGTAAGTAAGTGTTTCTCTGAGTTCCTTGAGCTATTTTAGCAAATAAATGAATCCATGGAGGGCAGGGGGGCGGTCATGGAAATCTGATTTATAGCCAAGTCAGGCAGAAGTTGTGTGACCTAAGTACCTACTACTTGTTACTGGAATCTGAAGGGAGGGGGGGCAGACTCATAGGACTGAGCCTTTGACCTGGGGGATGTGACATTATCTCCAGGTAGACAGTCTCAGAATTTTTTTAAATTGTAAGAACACCCAGCGGATGTTGCAGAACCGCTTGATGTGGGGGAAAACCCCCACACATCTGCTACCACAAGTATTGTGAGTGTGGTAGAAGTGTGAGAGTAAAGGAGAAACAGGGTGAAGACTGAGGCTTTAATTTAAGGTGATAGTCACAGAAGCACACAATCTAGAATAAAGAAATGTATAAGCCTGCACTTCCATGTTCAGACAATTCCTGGAGAGTTACATTTTTGGTTTAGACTTTGCATTTTTTAGAACAGATTTTTCATTAAAAGGAACTCAGGAAGATAAAATAGTGAAAATAAGCCTTGAGCCCAAACTGACCGAGGAATCATTAAAGGTCATAGGGAATTTTCACCCAAGGAGAGTATGATTACCATCTTCAAACATTCCAATGGCTCGGATGTGACACAGATTTAAATTTGTCCTATATAGCTCCATGGAGTAGAACTACTGAAAGAAAGATAAAACAGAGATATTTTAGTTAATCTAAAGGTGAATTTACCTGGCTGGTGTAGCCCAGTGGTTGACCTATGAACTAGGAGGTCACAATTCCATTCCAGATCAGGGCACATGCCTAAGTTGTAGGCTCAATCCCCAGTAGGGGGCGTGCAGGAGGCAGCCTATCAATGATTCTCTCTCATCATTGATGTTTCTATCTCTCTCTCCCTCTCCCTTTCTCTCTGAAATTAATAAAAATATATTAAGTGTGAATTTAATAACCAAAAGTATGCAAAGACTAAATGGGTTGCTCTACTGTAGGTTTCAATCATTGACCAGATGCCGAAGTAAACATATTGTAAAATCCATGCATTCAATGACATCTGGACTGTGTAAACGAAAACAACAACATAGTAACAACAAAACACAATCTTCCCATGCTGGAAGCTTACTATTCTAGGATAGACAAATGAATGCCAGGAGACTAAAGCTCAATTTCCTACCTTTCCAATTTGCTGAAATCATTTATTCTTTCTCCACCTCTATTTTCTTGCCTGTGAAATGAAGGTAATTCCTGTTACCATCTCAGGCCAGATGGGAAAGTCTGTAATGAGTTTGGAGCCCAGAGTATTCTTCACTATAAATTCTCCATGTGTTTCTGTTACAGTTTTTTGGAAGAAAATTCAAAGTTTTCTGCTTGAATAAGAATTGGGTTCAAAGTTTGAGAGAGTGCTCTCACATTATTTCTTTTTCTCTCCTGAAAGTAGGGTGTGATTGGGGCCAATTAGTTTCTTTGATCGTGGAGATAGCAATAGAGTTGCTGGATGTTCCCAAGGCTTTACATGAATTGTGTTCTGCTAGCCCAGGAACTCCCAGGTTTTACTTAAACACATTGGCCTGGTACCAGCTCATCCATCATGCCAGCCTCTAAACAAACAAAGGCCAACCTGCTGAGGCAGAGCTGAAAAGGAGGCAACAACCAGGGGATTAAGACCAATTCCAAATTCTACTTTCAACACATTTCAAATATTAGCTCAGTTTTTAACAATATTTTGGGGGAATCTAATATTTCTTTTCTCAGACCCATTTTCCCAAAAGAAGAACAGAACAATCATGGGGCGGGGGGTGGGTGGGAGGAGGGAATCAGAGCTGCGGAAGGGAATGACTAAAACACAAGAAGGAAGGAAACACAATGAAAAATATCAAAGCAAATGTGACCTCCAAAGAATGCTGAGATTTTCCATTTCAAAATATCTGACTGCTAACTTAAACATCCCTCAGTGTTGTCATAGTGGTTATGAGTATCAGAAAGCTTTTATTTTTGACATCCCACTTACTTTTGTATACAACTTGTGTGTTTTTTCCCCCATTTTTTTTTTGTTTGCCTAAATAAATAAAAAAATCACTCAATTCTGCCCAGATAGAAAAACATGCAAAGAATATAAGGTGATTTGTTTGGTTAGTCTACTGATTGAAAATATTCAATTTTTACTAAATGCTGATGGTGAATAAACTGCATTAATTTTGTAAAATGTGATAAGGGCTCTGAAAAGGAAAATAATCATAACGCATAATCACATGGGTAGGTTGTCAGAATACAATGAAAATAAGTACCGTATTTCTTTAAAGCTATTCAAATTATGCATCTGACTGAAAGTTCTTAAATAGCTCCTAAATGCTTCTGCCAAAAGAGATAACTCATTGCAGACATTTGCTGTTGACTATGGATATATAGTTTTAGTTGAATGGTATCATTGATTGGTATCAGCTACCTTTTCAGCATTAGATTTCCTTATTGTTCCCCCTGCATTCTGTTTTTAAATTATTATTTATCTTAGAGAGAGAAAGGGAGGGAGGGAGAGAGAGAAAGAGACAGAGAGACAAAGAGAGAAACATCGTTCAGCTGCCCCTGTAACAAGTCCTGACCAGGGACTAAACCCTTAACCTAGGAATGTGCCCCATACGGAATTGAACCCGCAACCTGGGTATGTGCCCTGACCAGGAATCAGACCTCCAACTTTTGGTATAGGGGACGATTCTCCAACCAACCTAGCCACATCAGCCCAGAATATAACCCTATATTCTTCATGCTTATTTTAATCTAGACAAGAGAAACACCTAAAATAAAACTTATTTTCTAATAAAACATAGGAAGGCTCTCCTAGTTTCGTGGCTTTAACTATGGCATAGTGCATCTATAAGACCAAAGTAACTGAGGCTTGAACAGGAGTCAAGAATACAATAAGGTAATAACTATCATGCATGAAAGAAGAGACAGACTTTTAAGTTCATTTTTAATGCAAAAGATCATTACTATTGCATCTTCAAATTAAAAAAAAAAAAAAGGCGGTGGAAGAACCCTAGAGCCAATTGCACAGCAGCATCCAGGTAGAAATAAAAAGTCCAATTGTCGCTCAGCTGGCGTGGTTCAGTGGTTGAGCATCGACCTATGAACCAGGAGGTCACGGTTGGACACCTGGTCAGGGCACATACCCTGGTTGTGGGGAGGGCAGGAGGCAGCTGATCAATGACTCTCTCTCATCATTGATGTTTCTATCTCTCCTTCTCCTTTGCTCTCTCTGAAATCAATAGAAATATTTTTTTTTAAATATATTTTATTGATTTTCCACAGAGAGGAAGGGAGAGAGATAGAGAGTTAGAAACATCGATGAGAGAGAAACATCGATCAGCTGCCTCCTGCACATCCCCTACTGTGGACGTGCCCGCAACCCAAGTACATGCCCTTGACCGGAATCAAACCTGGGACCTTTCAGTCCACAGGCCAACGCTCTATCCACTGAGCCAAACCGGTTTCGGCGAAATATTTTTTTAAAAAGTCCAATTGTCAAGAAAACGTGGGATATTCAGTATTACGCAGATCAAGCATTTGGTTTTTTAAGTTAATTTTATTTTGCTTTATTACAGTTAGTTTCGCTCGTGGACTATGTGGGAAAATATATACAGTAAGACCCCAAGAGGATGTTTGATGACGATCTTAGTCTGTTAGGTCTGTTATAACCAAATACCGTAGATTGGGTGACTTATGAACAATAGAAATATATTTCACACAGTTTCTAGGGCTGGGAAGTCCAGGATCAAGGGACTGACAGATTCTATCAGGCACTGTCTAATGAGGGTCTGCTTCCTGGTTCATTGACAGCTGCCATTTTGCTGTGTCTCCCTAAGGCAGAAGGGGTAAGGGAGGTTCCGGGGTCTTTTAAAAGGACACAGCCTATATAATAAAGAGGTAATATGCAAATTTTCATGCCCTCACACAAGATGGCCACCCGATCTGGTCACAACATGGCCACCCCCATGTGGTCACAAGATGGCTGCCCCCATGTTGTTACATGATGGCTGCCACAAGATGGCATGCAAGGGAGGACAGTTGGGGGAGACCAGGCCAGCAGGGGAGGGCAGTTGGGGTCAATCGGGCCAGCAGGGTAGTGGTTAGTGGATGATCAGGCTGGCAGGCAGAAGTGGTTAGGGGTAATCAGGCAGGCAGGCAGGCGAGTGGTTAGGAGCCAGCAGGACTGGATTATGAGAGGGATGTCCGACTGCCAGTTTGGGCCTATAGTCTATATATATAAAACCCTAATATGCAAAAAGACCGAATGGCGGAACAACTGAACAACTGGTCGCTATGACGTGCACTGATCATCAAGGGGCGTGCATGGAACATGCAGGCGTCGGCAGCAGGCAGCAGAGCACAGAACATGGAGGGTGTCGGCCGTGGTGGGATGGTGAAGCAGGTGAGCGGGGATGCCAGACCAAGGTGAGGCACCGGTTGCTGCCATCAGGGTGAGCCTCTGGTGGTTACTTTGCTCCCACGTGCCATGGTCCCACCCGGCACTCATACCTGCTGCTGGTGCTGGCCCAGCTTGCACCCGCTGCCAATGCCAGAGCCGCTGCTCACACCCACTGCCAGCACCTGGTGCCAGTCCTGATTGCTTGGCACTGTCAGTGGGTGCAAGCAGGGCCAGCGTCAGCATGTGGGAGCAGCAACAGTGGGAGCGGGGCTACTGGCAGACAGGGTACCAGGGGCACAGTGGGAGGGGCCAGACCGGGGCATGGAGGATGGGCCGAGACCTGCCCCTGTGCCCACTGCAGTTCCTTTCAAGGTGCATGAATTCGTGCACTGGGCCCCTAGTCCTTTTATAAGGGTGGAGCCCACATAGCTTAATCACTTTCTAATGGTCCCACCTCTAAACATCATCACATTGGGGGTTAGGTTTTAATATATGACTTTAAGGACTGGGATAGGGGGACACAAACAATCAGTATATAGGAAGACTATTTGATCAATGTATTTTATCAGTGCAGATTAATAAAAATGGGATGTGAGCCCAGTCAGTGTGGCTCAGTGGTTGAGCATCAACTCAAGCACCAAGAGGTCCCTGGTTTAATTCCTGGGCAGGGCACATGCCCAAGTTTCAGGCTTGATCCCCAGTAGGGGGCATGTAGGAGGCAGCTAATTGATGTCTCTGCCTCATTATTATTTCTCTTTCTCTCTTCCTCCCCCCCCCCTCTAAAATGCGGGTGGGGTGGGGCGGGGGAGTGAATGTGATCAGAGGTTGGCCAAGTTTTTCTATAAAGGGTCAGAGAGTAACTATATTGGTCTTTTTTTTTTCTTTTTTAAATATATATATATATATATATTTTATTTTAGAGAGGAAGGGAGAGGGATACAGAGATAGAAACATCAGTGATGAGAGAGAATCATTGATGGGCTGCCTCATGCACAACCCCTACTGGGGATCTAGCCCACAACCCAGGCATGTGCCCTTGGCCAGAATCGAACCTGGGACCCCTCAGTCCCCAGGCTGATGCTCTATCCACTGAGCAAAACCGGCCAAGGCTATTTTGGTCTTTGAACCACAATCTTTGGGTCTGTGTAGCAAGTACTCAACTCTGCTGCAGCAGCAGCCACAGGCAATATGTAATGGAGAGTAATTCTGTTCCAATACAATTGAATCTGAAAAAACAAGTGGTGGTCCAAATTTAGTCTACTGTCTATATTTTGCTGATCCCCAATGTAGATAATCAAGGTAGCTGAATCTAATAGTTTAAATTAAATGGAACCTAAGTGAGTTATATGGTTATAGAAGTATAACCTCCAGTTTAGTACATAATACAACAGTTTCAAAGTGATTAAGGAATTTTCTAAGAGCCATACAGAATAACAGCTTTCCTATTTCTTTAAACAATAACAAACTTTTCTAAATGCACCAAATTGCATATCCTGGTCACCAAAAAGTCCCCACATAACAATCCAAAAATAGATCAAGACAAAGTAGATTTAGTCTTAACAATGATTTGATCCAAGTAAAGCCAAAGATTATCATTAACAAGCTGCAAATTGTGAATACCTTTTTTATTACGGAAACTCATTTTAGAGATTTATCTCTATCAATATGATTTTTGGTAGAAAAAATGGAGAGAAATGGTAAAATAAATCAAAAAACATTTGTTAAACAATAAATCTGTAGCCAGTACATCAAGTGCTAAGAGTAAAGCATCATGGAAGCTGTAATCCCTGAAAATGTTTATATATATATTTTATTGCTTAAAGTATTACAAAGGGTATTACATATGTGTCCTTTCCCCCCCCCCCCCCCCCGCCTTTGACAGTCCTCCTGAAAATGTTTATATTCTACCTGGGATAGATTGTAGTTCATTTAGTAAGCAGTTATTATATACCAGAAAAAATCCATACTGTCCACCTTTGAGAAGCTCACAGACCAGTGGGACTGTAAAGCAGAGCATGTCAATATTTGCACCTCTATTCCCTACATGTTCTCTTTCTAGTTTGTAGCAAAAACATGCTCATTGTCATGCTGATTTTTTGCTCATGCTTTACACTTTTTCTGTAAAGCAGTTTCTCCCACTAATGCTCCATTATACAAAGTGCACAGAGAAGGAACCCTTGCCATTTTTAGATAAGATTCTTAGAGAACTTGAAGAATGAGTTGAGATTATTCAGGCAAAGATGAGAGACACCACCTAGTGAAAAAAGAAAATACGTGAGTGAGGAAATAGTCTCACTATTGGAAACATGAATAGTGAAACATCCTGCGATGCAGTATAAACTACAAGCATAATAGGTAAGGAGAGGGACTTCAGAAGTTGGGGCTGGAGAGTTGTGGGCTTATTCATTGGTAATTACCAAGTGGCCATTGATAAACTGTTCAAGCTTTTTTTTTTAAAAAAAAAATATGCCCATTTGATATACAACTTATATCCATCAGCCACAAGCATCAACACCGTTATATACCTGCATGAAAACTCTGATGTGTTTCCTCTGCTTGGAGGATGCAGAAGTTTAACAGAAAGAAATAAAAAAGAAGGTGAAGATTTTTAATTAAGTTGTCAGTGATTTTGTGTTTGATGTAAAGCCCTAGTCTTCTTCTCTCCCAAATATTTAATAACAGTTATATTGCTGCTAATGCTTTCTGAAGTTAGATCTGTTTTCTGAAGATTTTGTGAATGCAGTTTGTTTCAATGCTGATGCCAGCTCTAGAGCAAGGCGTTCTCTATGGAGGCCCAGTCATATACTGGTTATATTAAATATTTCTTGTTGTCAGGAATGGTGCCCTCAGTGCTACAGATAGAAAGATGAATTATATCTAGGGAGACAAACACTAACAAATAATAACCACAGCATTATGATAAGTATTAAAAAATATAGTCAGAGGCTAGTGTTATGGAAGCTCCAAGGGGGGAGTGACTAATTTTACCTAGGGAGGTTCAAGAAGGCTTTCCAGCGGAGGTGATACTTGAGCCTCCTTCAAAACATAATTGAGAGTTCACCAAAAAGAGAGGGAATTAGGGAAGTCACTTAAGAGGAAGAAAAAATACTTTGAGGAAACACTGTGTTCTAGAAGTTTGTGTGTAAATTTGTGTGGTTGAAGCACAGGTTATGTGAAGTTGCTGAGCCAAGAGCCAAATCATGAAGTCATAGGGAGGCGGTATGTGTACAAAAATTGTTGGATTGAAGTCCAGGAAGAAGAAATATAATCAATGGGATCAATACATATGACTTGAACTACGCCTGAAAAATGGGTAAGATTGATCACCATAAACAGATCAAGCAAGAGAGTCTCAATCATGTCTCTCATTGTTTCTATATTCTCTTCAACACTTAAAAAGTCCTGGCAATAAGATGGGTATACATATGCAACTTGATTTATTGATTGACTAGTTGCCACAAATACCACCAGAAGCCTATCTTGGATCTTCAGCTGTCCCTCCAACTAATTAACCACTAGATTTTTAGAATAAAATGTATTCCAAGTAGTCATCACTATGAAAGAATGCTAATGAATACTTCAAAGATATGGCAGGATCTTATAAGACATTTATATCTGTTTTTAGAAACACTCTTTCTAGAATTTTGGGGGTCACATATTTCATTTCCCTCCTTGTTTTTATCTTAAGGTATAGCAATGTATAAATCAAGCAGCCAACTGAATATATAAGGTGGGGCAAAAGTAGGCTTACAGTTATGAGTATGTGAAATATCGAGTTTAGTCTTATACTTTTATTAATTACTGTATTATTTTTCATATGCACAACTGTTAACCTTCTTTTGCCCCACAGTATGGTGTGTGTGTATATATATATATATATATATATATATATATATATATATATATAATCTTTGCCTTTCGTAGCCACTAAAAACTCATTTAAAAAATATTGACTACAGTACCTACTATGTAATAGGCAAAAATGACGCAGTGTTCAGATACATGAAGATTGCATAAAATAATGCTAAAAATTAGATTATAAAACAGCATGTAAAATGATTCAAGTTTCCATTTAGTTATTTATATATGTACTAGAGGCCCAGTGCATGAAATTTGTGCGGGGGGGGGGGGGCAGTCCTTCAGCCCTGCTTGCACCTTCTAACAATCCGGGACCTCTGGCTCCTAACCACTTGCCTGCTGGCCTGCTTGATTGCCCCTAACCACTCTGCCTGCCTGCCTGATCATCCCTAACTGCCTCTGCCTGCCTGCCTCATTGCCCCTCATATTACACTTTTATTATTATAGATAGTTGCCTTGCTCTAAGTTGTAAGGACCTGCTTGTCATAGAGATAGAAAAGTTTTAATTTTTACTCTTGATTACGGCAATTAACACAGATGGCCACCAAAAAAGGTGACTTACCAAAGGGTCTATAGCAAACGGTGCTGTTAAGTCCTCTTCCATGAAAATATGCACGTCGTGCATTGTATCTGCCTGGAGACATGAAAGAGCGAAGTTTCTGTCTGTCTTTGCAAACCTATGAGTGAATTGTGTGAGACCCCAATCCAGTCTGGTTTGGTGCTCACAGAATAATAGAGCTTTTTTTTTTTCTTTGCTCCATTGGTGGAGATTTCTTAGAAGTTGCAGGATATCTTCCTTTTAATTTTTCCTCGACACTCTGACTTATGTCTCTCACCTTTGCTTTCCCTTCATCCCCCATCTGCAACAGTAACTTTCTTCAAGCTCTCTTTGTTGGAGTGTGTAGGAGATTGGGCAATGTGTCCGCCACCAGAACCACGATTCCCAGCATTCCTGGTGCTCCCCACGCTCTTGGCTTCTGCTTCCGGCCTGAGGCCCCTCCCTTCCCCTCCCTCCAAGCAGCTGGGGCGTGGACACTGGGCTCATGTTGCCAGGGCGACACCATCAGCATCCCACCCAGGCCACTATGGGTGCTGCCATCTTTGTTGTGAAGTGATGGTTAATTTATTAGATAGGATATTATGTAAGTATATGTGTTCACACATTCATCTTAATCCAAACTTTGGCTATATTCAAAAGAGTTTTCTTTGTGTCTATCCTGTTTTTCATGCTATGTACTATAACTCAAAATCATTTTATTAAAAATCAACAGAAAAATAAAAAATGATTGAGCATTAGTTAGCTTTTTTTATATGTTCTCCAAGTACCAGAAATAAAATAGTGCATTAAGTTTCAAAACCTCAACAGCATAATAAAAAGCAAAATTCGAATGTGAAATATTCCTGCACTCAGAGCACATAGGACATGCTTTTCTTGAAGGGATGTATATGCCAAAAACCAACTCCATGTAATGAAATTGGCCCACTTTCTCTAGGAGTTTAGGGCCAGACTTCAGGCTCCATATTGAAATGGTAGAACTTTGTCTTCAAGAGAACATAAGTCTCCATCCTGCTGGCTGCTGTTGTTCCAGCCTCAAATCCCATTTCAGTTTATCCATTTTAATCGAAACATTTATGTTGTTTATCTTTGCCAAGAAAATTTGTAATCCTCCTCATTAAGATTTTAATAGATATTGCAAATCTTAGAGCAAGAGCCACTAAGAAGCAATTTAAAATAACAACCATGTCAGCCTTATAGGTTGTGTTGAACTGGAGGAAAGAGATAAGAACATAATATTAATAAGCAAGAAAATTTCAGCTAACTGCTTTGCCATTATTTTAATCCAAGTGTTTAATATTCTTTTTTATAAACACTGTATTCATATCTTTGACACAGTACAATGAGGTTATATGATATTAAATAATGTTAAAGAAAATATCAAATATAATTTAAATGTTTATAGTTTTTATGTACATTGTGGTTCACATTAACAAAGTTTCTAAACTATTTCCCAATAATATTAGCATCAAGCTTGTCATTTTTGTCTACAATAGCCTGAAGAAACTATGGAGTTAGATGACCAGAACCAGAAATATAATGGAAAAGTATAATCTGCAGAAAAATAACAAGGTGTCACAGGTGGGGAAATTCCTTTCAAAGGAGAAAATGTTGGAACATTTTTGGAAGATTTTGGAAGACTGGAGAATATTTTAAATCACTAGTAAGTCATTTAATTTAATGAGGTGGCTTAATAGTAAATTTCATGTTAGTATATTCACTAATATCAAATTAACCTGAAAGGGTTAATGCTACCTGAAATGCTGCTGATAGTTTGGAGATATGTGGTTAAAAACAATAATAACATCGATCAGATGCTCAAACCTCAGAGGGAAGGTAGGGGAGTGTGGAGGTAGGGGGGAGAGATCAACCAAAGGGCTTATATGCATGCATATAAGCATAACCAATGGACACAGACACCAGGGGGGTGAGGGCATGAGCGAGGGTGGGGAGCTCGGGGAGGGCAATGTAATACCTTACATTACATTACATTACATGTAATACCTTAATCAATAAAGAAAGAAAAAAAAGTAAAAAAAAATAACATTTTACTCTTTAAACTTATATTGTTATACATACTCCTTATATATAAATAGATTTCAACTCCTGTTTGCCACTATAGTAACCCAAAATATATCTATCTTATCTATGGATAGATTGATGGTAATGCTTATGTGAGGTTAATCAGATACATTACATCAGATCTGATATAAATATTCCTCTTATCACATTTTCACTTACTTTTACCACCAGGCTCTATCCACAGACTTGTCCCTTATTTGTGGAATCTTTTTTTTTTTTTTTTAAGATTTCTTATTGCTGTTTAGAGAGAGAGGAAGGAAGAGGGAAAGAAAGAAAAACATTGATTTGAAAGCGAAACATCAATGATCTGCTTCCTGCATGGCCCCCACTTAGCTTTTCTCAGTTTTGTAAAATGTACAAATATAAGTAAAGTCAATATCTTAAAAAAAAACTACTAGATATCTTGGTAATTTGAAATATGGAGCATTGGGAAACTGGCATCTTACAAGTCAAGAAGAAGAGCGAGCCTTAGAGAATGAGTGTTGATACAACCTCAGGAAGGAAGCACCTGGGTGAAATCACTGCATCTTTTAAGGTGATGATATCACCCACAGGCTCCAGGGGATCAGGACATGCTGATTAGCAGGCACTTTCTTACTGGAGTAGCGACCCTCCTTCACTAGTCGGTTAGGCTGACCTAAATAAAGGCTTGCTATGTTTCCCACCAAAGCACTCATCTAGATTTGCAAAGCTAGACAGTTTCAAGAGCTGACATTTTCTCTATGCCTGCCCTTTAAGTGTGTAGCCACGGATGGGGATGGTGCCCCTCCTGTAATATTAGCAATAACAACAACAGCAAAAATTATAACAGAAATACAAGTGTAGACTTTTGAAGGGAAATTTTAAATGATCTAATCTAATGGTTTCCTAACATTATTTTCTGTTTAGCTGCAGAATCCTTTCAATAAAGAACAGTTTATTCAGAAGACTAATTAAATCAGATAAAGGTGGAGTGTGTTCCCCCAGGATAGCCCCGAACCAGTATAAACCTCACAGCTAGCATGGCTCCTGCCTTGCAGCCTGAGTTCACTGAATGGCTGATGTCTCCTTCTGTTGAAGAAACTAAGATCCTTGGAGGAGAAGCAACTTTTCCCAAATCATGGAGATGGTATCAGAGGTGTGAATCTACTTTAAAAAGACATTCTTTAAAAATTTGGAAATTGCATTTTTATTGTAATTTCTAATTTCCCAAGCACTTCTAAATCGATTTTACTTTATTTCATTTGAATGTCACAAAAACCTTGTGGTCCAGCCAAGAGAGAATTGTTTTTTCTTATCCCAGGTTTATACATGAGAAACTGAGGCTCAAAAAGATAAAGGATTTGTCCCAAGTGAACTTTCCTGTAAGGGGCAGAGGTGGGGTCAGAACGGTGTCCTCGGGCACATTGCTCCATGTTATCCACTGTGCAATACCCTCCTGATTCATGAGGGAAAATGTTTCACAAACATCAAATAACTACAGCCAAAGAGGCTGCCCATGATTTTCAACTAACTTATGCCTTTAAAATAAAAACAGGAGTAATTAATGTTGATAGTTAAACATGAATATTAAAGAATATGAGGGTTAAATAATATATAACAATTCGGAGGTAACTTAGGTCTCAGCAAATCTCAATCAATTATGGCTTATTTTGAATTTTTTTTTTTTTTTGGCTTCTAGGGAACTTATTCAAACATGTAAGGTCCTAAACAACTTCCTCAAGTGTCAAACTTCCAGTTTTTTCATTGTTCCTGGTTTCCATTGCCTTAACTAAAGAGAGAAAATAAAACTACTGAGTTACAATTAATCTTAGCTGTCACCAGTCCACACTCCTAGAAAAAGCCTGACCAATAGTATTGGTGATAGGAAAACCCAATTTCCTGGCAGCCTGCTCCATTCTCTCTCTTCCCTACCTCTGCAACTCTGCTCTCATCTAATTTAACAGGACCTTGAACATGGCTCCCTGTGCTCTTGACGTTGAAGTCAAAACAGCTCTCTTCACAGTGGTGAATATAATCCACCTCAGTCTCTCCATCCTTCAGATTCTGAAATCATTCTCCTGAGGGTGCAGCTCATAAATTTAAACTTTTCCTTTCACACAGCTTGGCCGAAATCACAAGAGAGAAAAGATTACGGCCACACCATATGTCTGTTTCTCCATAAGTGTGTGTGTGTGTGTATGTTTTCCCAATGAGAGGGGAGTATATTTTCTCTTTTCAAGGAGATATATTCTCCCCTCCCTTTAGGTTTCTAGCTGCTGGATGCTTGCTGATTAATTTAAATCTACACACAACTGGTTCCCTTATTAATGATTCTGCCAGGTTTCCAGAACATAGCAGGAATAACATGCTCTGAATACAGACTGTTCTTTTTTAAAGGGACCATTACCTTTTTAATAAGAACATAAGAGGATATATAGCATGCCAATACCATTGTTTCTTCATGGAAAATACAATAAGTTCTCTCCAAAAACTTTAAAAGAGAGTTGCCAACTGATGTTTAAAGGTAGCAAGATCCCCATATCATGGTAGTAATCAGCCATCTATGGGAACAGCCTCAGAAATGTCCTCAATGTGTGGCAATGAATCAAGAATTTCTAAAACTGGGGGGTTGGGGGGGGGGGCAGGGGAAGGTCAATGGGGAAAAAAAGGAGACATATGTACTACTATTTGTAACACTTTAAACAAGAAAATAAAATTTAAAAAAAATGTCCAAAACTCCCACAAAGGCAACTGGGGAGAATCTCAAGGAGGTGAAGTGATGCTAAAATGAGATTGTAATTTAGTTAAGCACAAATCTAAGCAATTCCATTAAACCATGTTTGAAGAAAGATCATGTGAACAGCAGGGGGTTTGTAAGTATAACAGAAATGAAAAGGAGAGTAACAGGAACAAACACTGGTAGTGCTCATCCAAACACTGTCTGAGAGAGATAAAGAGCTTGGCCAGACCCACTTCACAGTAGGTGAGAGGACCCAAAGCCTCCTTACAATTTTGACAGCAAACTTACTCTGGACCCAATTCCAGGCTCGCCACACCACAGCTTCCCTCACAGCTTGCTTTAAGGGAGATGATAGGTGAGTCAGCCTGAAACGAATGATCATTGCACCTGACACTGTGTGTGCGTGAGCTTGTGGTGTGCCAGAATGTAGTTCATGTGAGTCAGACTCATCTCCTTTCAGTGGATTCCTTGTTCAAAGTGCTGAAGCCTGCAGGCTGGAAGAGCAGAGCCTGAGCCCCAGCAAGTTCCCTAATATAATTAGCACTCCATGGGCTGACTGCAGGCTAACTGTTCTTCTATAGGCAAGATAGCTTTGCCTCTTACATTATACTAGAGGCCCAGTGCACAGATTTGTGCAAGGAGGGGTGGGGAGAGGTCCCTCAGTCTGGCCTGCACCCTCTCGCAATCTGGGACCCCTCAGGGGATGAGCAGTGCGCCAAGCAGCAGGCAGGCAGGGAGGAGTCCGAGCTGGGGCAGGGCTCCGTGCCACTCATGCTCATCCCTGCCCGCTGCTCCTGCCGCCACCGCTTGGTAGCACTGCTGCGGAGTTGGGAAGAGGTTCCTGCCGCAGCAGCTGCACTCATCAGCTATGAGCCTGGCTTCTGGCTGAACAGCACTCCTCCTGTGGGAGCGCACAGACCACCAGGGGCCAGCTTCTGTGTTAAGCATCTGCCCCCTGGTGGTCAGTGCTCATCCTGGCGACCAGTCGACTGGTTGTTCTGGTCATTCTGGTGGTTCGGTCATAACAGCTGTTTAGGCTTTTATATACACTGAGTGGCTAGATTATTATGATCACCTGACGTTTGTAGGCAAATTAGCTATAATTTCTCTCGGAAGTTGCTAGAGGGCCAGACCATTACAAATAGGGAAGCGGGTTGTTTACCATGACAGTATAAGTGATTTTTTTCAGAAGATATAGGTAAACAACGCAATTTAACAGCCATTGAATGGCTGGTTCTGTGAACCACTGCAAAGGTAAAAACTCTGTCAACATACTAAATTGTGGTGAGAATTAAATAGAAATCGTTTCTGGCTCATAGCCTAATTCTAAGTCATTTTCTTACCCAAGGTTTACTCTGTAACACCTTACATGGCATGAGAACCTCAAAAAGCATCCTATGCAGTTGTTATCCTCGTGTCTGAGACTTCAAATAAATGGCATTTGGATGACACCCATTATGACAAGAAAAAATGTCCTGGCTTTTCTAAATTTATCTGACAGCCACAAATCTACAAGATTCCACCGAGACACAATCCAAGCAACCATCTCTACACTCTATACAAGGTGAGCTAGTCTCCTCCGAGATGAAATGACACTGTTTCCAGTTCAAGGAGCTCACAGTGTACAGCAGGGAAGCAGGCACACAAACAGTAGATGGTTCTTTGCCCTCTGTGATTTCCATAGGATGAGTTAGATTGTGATTGGACTGTGTGAGGTATTGCAAAGGGGTTGTGGCTTAAACGTGTTAAAGGGACAGTAAATAGATCAGTTTTTATAGCATGTGTGTGCACATAGTCTAATGTGATAAGCACACTTATCAAGTATTGAAAGAGAAAGGAAAGGCAAAGCAAGGTAATTTAATACTCGTTTTCTTGAGGAAGGGAAAAGATGAAGGATGCAGCATTTCCCCTTGGTT
Source organism: Myotis daubentonii (assembly GCF_963259705.1). Lineage (NCBI taxonomy): Eukaryota > Metazoa > Chordata > Mammalia > Chiroptera > Vespertilionidae > Myotis > Myotis daubentonii. Next base: position 80,211,348 of record NC_081840.1, on the reverse strand, counting down.
GCTAGGTGCTCTCTCTGTTGCTATTCTGGAACTGAAAACACCAAGCAAAGAAACTGCAGACTATAAAATGCTACATGGATAGCAGCTTTGGGAGCTGCCCAGCTCTCTCTGTTCCCACCAAATACCATATAGTCCCCAGAGCTGAGATTTCCTCTAAATCCAGGACTTAGTCATATTTCTCCATGGCAAGCCTGAGTTTCAATTCCAGGAATCAGATTTGGCCTTCGTCCTAGTGCATTAGCAAGACAAACTCAAAGAAAGACCAGCACAATCATAGTGGCTTCCAGCAAACAAAGTTGTCCAGGAAAGGATATTTTGGACTTTGTAAGAAAGCTAAATGTTTAACAAAATATGAAGAGGCTAAGGGGGGAAACAAAGGTCAGAATACAAAATAATTTTTAAAACACTATATTTTCACTAAGCACATATGTAAATGAGGTGAAAAAAACTGAAAAGCGAAATGCAGGGTTCTAACATGTTTCAATGCCCAATTTCTCTAATGTCAAGCTTTAGTGTGTGTGACCTCTGATCATACGAATGATGGAAACATGTAAGCCAAATGACAGATTTTGCTTAATCTTTGTCTTTTGAGCAAAGCAACCGACCCCCTTTCGATGTACCTTTCCAAATAAGAAAATTGTTTAACTTCCCAGGATTCTGTGTGTCTTAGAAATATTACTGGACTCTTTGCTCCCCTCTATCATAGATATCTTAATAAAATTAAATGAGCTTCCACCAGAGGGCAGCAAATAAAAAACAAACAAACAAACAAACAAATAACCTGTTCTATGAACACAACTGCTTCTAAAATTGAATATTAACAGATTTCATTTCCCCATTAACCTGCACTGTAGGCTCAGAGCTTTTTAGCACTGAAAATGTTTATTTGACCACTCCTCCTGGACTTCTTAACATTTTCATTCTCTGTCAGTGACAGCATGACCTGCAACCATATCCCAGAATGAAATTGTAAATTTTCTGCTTTTGTAAAATGAAAATCTTCCTTCACCTTAAAAAGTGCCTGATCTGTCCATTCACCAGGGCATTCTTGGGACTGAAATGCCTCCCCTGATGGTCAAGGGGCTTGGTGGGCTGCAGTTCATTGTTGTAAGGACAGATGCTGGCAAGAGGCTGCTGAGCACTCTAACAAGAGCTGTGAAAGCTAAACAGAAATCCTGCAAGAAAAGGCAGGACAGGGATGCCATCCAGTGGTCAGGCAGAGGCCTTGCTGCCAATGTAATCCTCGGCAGTCTCCACAAAAAATGCTAGAATGCAGCTTGCAGGCTTTGAATCTGCTAGGTAACCAGGAACAAAAGAAATCATCACTCCAATCTGAACATATCTCAACCACACAGCCTACTGTTCTAAACAGCAAAATGAAAATAAAGGAGTGCAATTGAGGCAGAGACCTGGAAGCTAAGCTGAAAAGACACCTGGCCGAGGGTCTATCAAGTGCATCTGCTTCTCAGATCCAGTTTTAAAACACTGATTCCTGGAACCGCCAAGACCCTTCTGACTTACAACCTTCCAGGGATAGGGAAAATGGCATTTCTAAAAAGATTTCTGGGTGATTCTGATGCAGGGAGTCTTACCTATCGAAAGACTGGCTTGTGGGAACCCACTGATTTAATCCGTTCTTCTAGCTTTAGGTAAGATTGTTTTTCAACATTCTCAGCTCTACATGGCTTTTCTGACTCAAAGAGCTTTAAACATCTATTCTAGTCATTCATTCTAATGCAAAATTCAAAACCATCAGGGAATTCTCCTTTCTGGTGTGGTCCAAGCTCTGATGCTTATTAGCTGCATAACCTAGCCTTTGAACACCTCAGTTTCACATGAATACATGGGGTTATGACAGTTTTACCCATAGATTTGTTGGGGAAAGTAAAGTATTTAGAGCAATAGCTGCCACTTAGTAAGCACTAACATGCTTGTTATTTGTATCATTTATTCTTACTCTCTTCTGGCTGCTCATTTAGCTCACTTATTTTCATTTGTTAGGATAGGGTGAGTAAGCATGCTGAGACTAAGGCTTAATATCTAGCTATCTGTCTTACCTGTCTGCCCCAACCTTCCCCAGGCCTATATAGCCCTTGTTGTCATGGATAGATTTATCTGCTGGCTCAGTGTACCTACTTTCTGAACTAATACTGACCACAACAGGAGTTTCAATGCCCCACAGGCAGATATACAGAATGAAGAGAAACATTTCTTGAGGACTTACTCTGTGCCTAGTGCTACACAAGGCACAATATATGCATTATCTCATTTAATTGCCCCAACAACACTCCAAGGTAGGCATTAAGTTCACTAATTGACAGAGGAAGTAAACTGAGTCTTAAAGAGGTATGGTGTAAGTGGCACACTTCCCTGGGTGCCTCCAAAGGCTCGGACAGAAATTGCTTCCTGACCAGCTCTGAGCACACCTAGCCAGTCTCTGACTCTCACTTTGGCTGATGGCCCAATTTGTATGCCCAGGGGTTCTGTCCAGCATCCAGGTCCTCACAAGCACAGATAGGTCCTGGCTACCTATCTGGAATGCCTAGCCTAACACCTTGGAGCACCACCCACCCCCCCCCCCCAGGAAGCTGAATCCCTTTCCTACACCCCTTAGTCTTGGCATAGACACTGCTCTAATCAATGGACCCTCAGGCTGTGGCAGGCCAGCTTGCCTGGCCTGAAGAATGACTCACTGCTACTGCCCCTCCTGAGACACACCCCCTTCAAATGCACAACTTCTGGTGGAAGCAAGCACACATTTGCCCAAATACAGGCAAGCCCACCGGCAGGCAGAATGGAAGGATGTGAGTCAGAAAGAGGCCATTTAGAAAGTGTAATAAATCTGGGAAATAGGAAATCCTGTGACTACTCTTACAAAGTATTTGAGCTTGCTGGTATTCAGCAAATATTTGTAAACATATCGATAAACAGAGTAAACAAGTTACTAGGTTAGGTATCATGGGAGATATAAAGAAGACCTAGAGGTAATCTTGCTTTTAAGGGAATATGTTTTGAGATAAAAGCACACAATTTTAATTGTTAATATTAACATATGGCAATATATGTTAAGGACCATGTGAATAACATGAGTAATATTTGCTATAGGATTTAATAGAAAACTGCCTCAGTTTGGCAGGGGTGGGGGTTACAGGAGGCTTCCCAGAAGAAATAGCCCTTCTGCTGGGTAATGTATGATAAGCAGAGATTATTTAAGTGGATAAGCACCAGGGTTTACCAGAGAAAGGACCAGAATGTATAGATTAGAGTTGGAGGCCATTGAGAACATCTGAGCACCAGGCTCGCATGGGGAAGGCTGGAGCTGAACCATGGACGAAGCTGAGTGTGGCGCTGAGGAATCCAGAGTTACTTCTATAGATAAGAAGATCCCCATGTGACATTTGAGAAGGGAATACTATGTATGGCAAAGTGTGTTTGGGCAAAAATACATGCGGCAACAATTCATACGAGGTTTGTAGGATGTCCTGGAAATAAAGGTGGCCTAGTTTGGTACTTCCTAACATATAACTTAGTATATTCTTTGGAAGATAAGTAGAAAGTAGCTTTATCAAAAATGCTTCAAAATCAAATAAAGGGCGGCTATACTAAATTAAACAAAGGAAAATGGGAGGCTTATTTGCAGACCTTCTCAGAGCCTTTATGGAAAGTCTCTGAAGGAGATATAAATAAAGCATTTCCCAAGCTTACTGAGTTGCCTACTGAATCACTTTCCACAGGGAAGCTAATGGGATCAGCACTCTGAGATACAGACTTTGGATGACTGAGGGTGCCCTGAAGCAAGTGACAGATGTCATTTTAAAGAATACATCTACAGATCTCTGTTCTAAGCAGGGGAAATTAATGGAGAAAGTGAAAATGGAGAGATAACTATATCCTTCCAATCCCTCAATTTCATGTGTTGGTGTCCTCCTTGACTCCTGTCTTTTATTTTTAATTTATCTTTATTGTTGAAAGTATTACACATGTCCTCTTTTTTTTCCCATTGACCCCCTCTACCCTGTCCCCCCAAGACCTTCACCACACTATTGTCTTTCTCCATGAGTTATGAACATATGCATATAAAGTCTTTGGTTAATCACTCTCCACCCATCTCCCAATCCTTCCTTCCCTCTGAGATTCCTCAGTCTGTTCCATGCTTCTATGTTTCTTGATCAATTTTGCTCATCAATTTATTTTGTTCATTAGATTCCACATATAAGTGAGATCACATGATACTTGACTAGCTTATTTCGCTTAGCATAATATTCCCCAGGTCCTCCATGGTGTCTCAAAGAGTAAGAGATCCTTCTTTTTTACAGGTATATACTATTCCATGGTGTAAATGTACCACAGCGTTTTAATCCATTCATCTACTGATGGGCACTTGGGCTGTTTCCAGATCTTAGCTATTGTAAATAATGCTTCTATGAACACAGGGGTGCATATATTCTTTCTAATGGCTGTTTTGGGATTTTTAGAATATATTCCTAGAAGTGGTATCCCTGAGTCAAATGGAAGTTCCATTTTTAATTTTTTGAGGAAACTCCATATTGATTTCCATAGTGGCTTCACCAGTCTGCATTCCCACCAGCAGTGTACTAGGGTTCCCTTTTCTCCACATCCTCACAACCACTTATCAATTGTTGATTAGTTGATGGTCACTATTCTGACAGGACTGAGGTGATATGTCATTGTCCTTTTAATTTGCATCTCTCTGATGATTAGTGACTGAGCATTTTTTTCATATGTTTCTTGGCCATCTGTATACCCTCCTTGGAGAAGTATTTATTTAGGTCCTTTGCCCATTTTTTAATTGGATTGTTTGATTTCCATTTGTTAAGTTGTGTGAGTTCCTTATATAGCTTGGAAATTAACCTCTTGTCAGATGTATCATTGGCAAATATGTTCTCCCATACAGTGGACTTTTTTTTTTTTTCATTTTGTTGATGGCTTCTTTTGCTGCACAGAAGCTTTTTATTTTGATGTAACCTGATTTGTTTATTTTCTTCTTTGTTACCCGTGCCCTAGGAGATGTATTGGCAAACATATTGCTACAAGAGATGTCTGAGATTTTGCTGCCTATGGTTTCTTCTAGGATTTTTAAGTTTTCATGACTTACATTTAAGTCTTTTATCTATTTTGAGTTTATTTTTGTGCATGGTGTAATTTGGTGTAGTTTCATTTTTTTGCATGCACCTGTCCATTTTCCTAACACCATTTATTGAAGAGATTGTCTTTACGCCATTGTATGCTCTTGCCTCCTTTGTAAAATATTAATTGAGCATAAAGGCTTGGGTTGATTTCTGGGGTCTCTGTTCTGTTCCATTTAACTACATGCCCGTTCTTGTACCAGTATCAGGCTATTTTGATTACAATGGCTTTGTAGTATAATTTGATATCTGGTATTTTGATCCTCCAACTTTGCCCTTCTTTCTCAATATTGTTGCTATTGGGGATCTTTTTTGGTTCATATAAATTTTTGCAGTATTGTTCTAGGTCTTTGAAATATGTTATTGGTATTTTAATATGGATTACATCGAATCTGTAGATTGCTTTGGGTAGTATGGATATTTTAATGATGCTAATTCTAACAATACAAGGACATGGTATATTCTTCCACTTGTTTATATCTTCCTCTATCTCTCTTTTTTTTCAACATCCTGTAGTTTTCAGAGTACGGACAGGTCTTTTATCACCTTGGTTAAGTTTATTTCTAAGTATCTTAATTTTTGTTGTTGTTGCAATGGTAAATGGGATTGTTTGTTTAGTTTCTCTTTCTGATAATTAATTATTGGTGTATAAAAATGCCATAATTTTCTGGATGTTAATTTTGTATCCTGCTACATTGCTGGATTCATTCATTAAATCTAGTAGTATTTTGGTGGAGTCTTTAGAGTTTTCTAAGTACAATATCACGTCATCTTCAAATAATGACAGCTTTACTTCCTCCTTTGGATGCCTTTTATATTTTCTTCTTGTCTAATGGCTGTGGCTAAGAATTGCATTACTATGTTGAATAAGAGTGGTGAAAGCAGACATCCCTATCTTGTTCCTGTTTTTAGGGGAAATGCTTTTAGTTTTTGCCCATTAAGTATGATGTTGGCTAAAGATTTGTCATATATGGCCTTTATTATGTTGGGGTATGATCCCTCTAATCCCACTTTGCAGAGAGTTTTTATCAAAAATTGGTGTTGGGTTTTGTCAAATGCTTTTTCTCCATCTATTGATATGATCGTGTAATTTTTGTCTTTCAACTTGTTTATGTGACATATCACATTCAATAATTTAAAAATATTGTACCAGCCTTGCATCCCAGGAAAAAAAAATCCCGATTGGTCATGGTGTATGTTCTTTTTAGTATATTGCTGGATCCGATTTGCTAATATTTTGTTGAGGATTTTAGCATCTAAAATCATCAGAAATATTGGTCTGTAATTATCTTTCTTTGTAGTATCTTTATCTGGTTTTGGGATTAGTCTAATGCTGGCCTCATAAGAATTTGAAAGTGTTCCTTCCTCCTGGAGTTTTTGGAATAGTTTGAGGAGGATAAGTGTTAAACATTGTTCTTTGAATGTTTAGTAAATGCCACTGTGAAGCCATCTGGACCAGGGCTTTTGTTTACTGGGAGATTTTTTTTTTTTTACTGCTTCAATTTCATTAGTTGTTATCAGCCTATTCAGGTTTCCTGATTCTTCCTGACTCATTTTTGAAAGATAGTATTTTTCAAAAATTTTTCCATTTCATCCACATTTCCAGCTTTTGGGTATATGATCACAATATTTTCTTACAATCCTATATGATTCTGTGGTGTTTGTTGCTACTTTACCTCTTTAGTTTCTGATTTTATTCATTTGGGTCCTCTCTCTTTGTTTCTTGATGAGTCTGGCTAAAGGTTCATCAATCAATCTTGTGTATGTTTTCAAAGAACCCTTCTTGGTTTCATTGAATATATATCCTATCTAATAAAAGAGAAAAATGGTAATTGGCGTACGACGATACCCTTTTCATTGGCTAATCAGGGCTATATGCAAATTAACTGCCAACTATGATTGGCAGTTAACTGCCAACAAGATGGCGGTTAATTTGCATATGTAGGCACAATGCAGGGAGGCGAAAGGGAAAGCAGGAAGAAGCCCCCTGCCACTGACAATGATCAGAAACCCAGGGGGGAGCTAAGAGCTGGGGGCAGGGCAAAGGCGGCCCTGGGGCCGCCTTTGCCCTGCCCCCCAACCATGATTGGAGAATCAGGTGCCTTTTCCGCCCTGGCCAGTGATAGCAGGAAGTAGGGGTGGAGCCAGCGATGGGAGCTGGGCACGGTCAAAGCTGGCAGTCCTGGGAGCTAGGAGTCCCTTGCCTGGGCCTGAAGCAGAGCCCACGATCGCGGGGCTGCTGCAGCTGCGGGTCCCCGCTGCCCGGGCCGGACACCTAGGCCAGAGGCGTTAGGCCTGGGCAGGGGCAGAGCCTGCAACCGCGGGGAGCTGGGGGTCCCCTGCCCAGGCCTAACGCCTCTGCCAGAGGCCTCAGGCCTGGTCAAGGGGCCGATCCAGTGATTGGTGATCGGAGGGTGATGAGGGTCAACTCCTCTGGCCGAGGCATCAGGCCTGGGTGGGGGGCGGAGCCGGGGATTGGGGGGATATGATGGTCCCCTTGCCCAGGCCTGAAGCCTGGGTCAGAGGTGTCAGGCTTGGGCGGGGGGTGGAGCAAGCAATCAGAGGGAGATGGGGGTCCCCTGCCCAGGCATGATTCCTGGGCCAGAGGCCTCAGGCCTGGGTGGCGGCCAGAGCCAGTGATCAGGGTGAGATGGGGCCCCCTGTCCAAGCCTGACACCTCTGGCAGAGGCGTCAGGCCTGGGCAAGGGGCCGATCAGGCGATCGGAGGGTGATGGGGGTCTACGCCTCTGGCCGAGGCATCAGGCCTGGGCAAGGTGCCGATCCTGTGATTGGAGGGTGATGGGGGTCAACGCCTGAGGGCTCCCAGTATGTGAGAGGGGGCAGGCTGGCTGAGGGACACTCCCCTCCCCACACACACCCAGTGCACGAATTTCGTGCACCGGGCCCCTAATATATATATATATATATATATATATATATATATATATATATATATATATATATATGTTGTTTTCTTTTCAATTCTTTAAGTTGTAGGGTTAGGCAGTTCATTAAAAATAGATTTTGGGTTGTTGTAGGTTCATTTGAATTTTTTCCAGGAAATTTTTCATTTCTACCTTGATCTCATTGATAACTAATTCATTGTAACATGCTATTTAGCCTTCATTTGTTTGAATGCTTTTGAGTGTTTTTACTGTAGTTATTTCTAATTTCATGCCATTATGATCTGAGAAAATTCTTGATCTTCCTAAATTTGTAGAGATTTATTTTGTGCCCTAACATGAGGTCTATCTTTGAGAATGACTCATGTGCACTTGAGAAGAATGTATATTCTGCAGCTTTGGGGTGAAATGTTCTACAAATGTCAATTAAATCCGTATGATCCATGTGTCATTGAGAGTCACTATTTCCTTGTTGAACTTTTGTTGGAAGATCTATCTAGTGAAGTCAGTGGGGTATTAAAGTCTCTTAGTATGACTGCTTTACTGTCAATATTTCCCTTAAAGTCCTCCAGTGGTATTTTATATATTTTGGTGCTCCTATATTGTGTGCATATATGTTTACAGGGTTATATCTTATTGCTGTATCAATCCATTTAGTATTATGTAATGACCTTTATTGTCTCTTCCTATGGACTTCATTTTGAAGTCTATTTTTCATATATGACTTTGCAGATTTTTTTTTTTTCATTTCCATTTACCTGGAAATTTTTTTCCATCCCTTTACTCTTATCCTGTGTGTCTTTTGTTCTGAGATGGGTCTCTTGTAAATAGTATATGTACGGGTCAAGTTTTCTTATCCATTCAGCTACGCTGTCTTTTTTTAAAATTTATTGATTAAGTATTACATATGTGTCCTTATCCTCCCATTACCACCCCGACCCCCCACTCTATGTCTTTAATAGGAACATTTAATTCATTTCTATTTAAGGTTATTATTGATAGGTAATTATTTATTTTTTTATATTTTTATTGATTTTTTACAGAGAGGAAGGGAGAGGGATAGAGAGTTAGAAACATCGATGAGAGAGAAACATCAATCAGCTGCCTCCTGCACACCCCCTACTGGGGATGTGCCCGCAGCCAAGGTACATGCCCTTGACTGGAATCGAACCTGGGACCCTTCAGTCCGCAGGCCGACGCTCTATCCGCTGAGCCAAACTGGTTAGGGCGATAGGTAATTATTTATTGTCATTTTAATTATTTATGACTCTCTCTCTCTCTCTCTCTCTCTCTCTCTATATATATATATATATATATATATATATATATATATATATAATCTTCTTGTTATTACAGAAGTCCCTTTAACATTTCTTGCAATGCTGGTTTGGAGCTGATAAACTCCTTTAGCTTTTTTTTCCCCCCCTGCCTGGGAAGCTCTTTATTTAATCATCTATTTTGAATGATAGCCTTGCTGGATAGAGTAGTCTTGGCTTCAGATCCTTGTTTTTCATTACCTTGAATACTTCATGCCATTCCCTTCTGGCCTGTGGAGTTTCTGGTGAGAAACCAGCTGATAGCCTTATGGGAGCTCATTTGTAGGTAGCAAATTGCATTTCTCTGGCTGCATTTAAGATTCTTTCTTTGTTTTTAATTTTTGGCATTTTAATTATGATGTGTCTGGGCATGGGCCTATTTGGGTTCTACTTGCTTGGGACTCTCTGTGCTTCCTGAGCTTGTGTGACTTTTCCCTTCACTAGGTTAAAGCAGTTTTCTGCCATTATTTCTTCAAACAGGTTCTCTATCCCTTGCTCTCTTTCTTCCTTCTGATACTCACTTCCATGATGTGGATATTGTTATGGCCCATGTTGTCCCATAGCTCCTTTAAACTGTCCTCCAGTTTTGTTTTTTATTGTTTTATTTTTCTTTTTGGTTCTGTAATTGATTGATTTTTTTCTATCTTGTCTTCTAATTTGTTGAACCAACCCTCGGCTTCCTCTCATCTGCTGGTTTTTCTTCCCAGTTTGTGCTTTATTTCTGCTATGTCATCCTTCATTTCTGACTGGTCATTTTTCATAGTTCCTATATCTTTTCTCATGCTGTTGAACATTCTTATTATCTTTACTCTGAAGATTATGTGGATAAATTACTTACCTCCATTTCATTTAGCTATTCTTATGGAGAATTATCTGGTTCATACATTTGGGGCTTGTTTTTGGTCTCCCCATTTTGGCTGCCTGTGTGGGTTTATTTCTATGTATTAGGTAGATCTGCTATAACTCACAGACTGGATTTCTGGTGCAAGCCAATGTCAGATGTTGTTTGTAACTGGTCCTGAGCACCCTGTTTGGAGTTATCAGTGTTCCACAGCCTGTGGCTCCCTCTGCTGGGGTTGGGTGCATTTGGAAAGGACCAAGATGCATACCAAGTTCTGCTTTCCCTAGCCCCAGGTCCAGAACCAGATCATGCAAAGACCCAAAGCACCCAGAGATCCACCTCTACCTGGAGACTTATTGTAATTCTCAGTCACTTAGTGAGCCTTGCTGTAGACCACCGGAAAAAGCTGCCTAGGTAGTAAAGGTGTGCCTGAGAAAGATGTCCTCAGCAGCAAGCGTGTCAAACTCGCGGCCCACAATGAATATTTTTTGTGGCCCAGCCAATATAATGATATGTAAGAAACGTTTTAATAAAAATTTTGTAACAATTTTTACAATATCCTGTTATACATAATTATTAATAACAAACTAATGACTGATTACTAGAATCGTGTTGCATTCATTTTCCTCATGCGCCTTAGGCCCAGGTGCACCATTTCTCTCCACTGATACTAGCAGCAAATATTTTAGCAGCCAATTGCCATGTCATCAGTCTTGTACTGACTTGTTTGGTCATATTTTGCTTTCGGAGAACCAGAAAAATATGTTTATTTGCATTATGCTTATTAATTTGTGCAGTTATTCAATGTCTGGTAAGTTAATGTTCAAGAAAAAAATATTAATTTTTACTAAAATGTTCTATTATTTTATGTTAATGATTACCCATTTATTTCAGCCCTTTGTATTCAGCATGTCTCCATTGAGATAAACCTGTGTTTCTATGAAAATTGAAGCTTTTTTTTTTTTTTGTGGCCCACATAAACTTAAACCTTGTTTATTTGGCCCATGTTCGCCTTTGAGCTTGGCATGCTTGCTCTGCAGTATAGGTGAATGACTCAGGACAGGATTCCAGGCAGCTGCCCTCTGAGCTCTATTCCCAGAGCAACCAACCCTGGATTCTCCTCACACACCTGGGACACTCTGCCCTCCCTCTGCCAGAGCCCAAGGTGAGTGGCTGCACACAAAATTTTTTTTTTGGCCCTTTAAGAGGGTACCAGCATTTCTAGTCATCTCTCTCTGGCAGACAAAAACCCTGTTGCTTTTCACAGACAGATGTTATGTGGGCACCTTTGTCAGTTCTGGTGCTCTGGGCTGGGGAGCTCAGCTAGGGGTTTACACCCCAAAGTTCTCAGTGGGAACTCCCTGCAGCTGTGATATCTCTCTGGAACTTCAGCGCTGCCTGTGGAAGCCTGACCAGCTCTCTCATGCCTCTATACTTCCTGCAAGTCTCTATGTGGTCTCCACTTGACATCCTTGGTTATCAGGGTTCTCACCACTTAGTCTGCATATGATTATTCAGGAGGGTTTTTCTATATTTTAGTTGTAATTCCAGTTTGGTCCTGGGAGAAAGTCAGTTTAACTTCCACTTAATCCATCATCATCTTGGAATTGATAACAGATAGAACTAATAGCCCTCTTGGTCCCCCAAACCCCAATTCTGGTTCTTTCGCAGAGGCAACCTCTGATATAATTTTAGTAATTTTCTTTTTCTGCCCTGGCCAGTGTAGCTTGGTTAGGCAACACCTTCTGCACTGAAAGGTTGCTGGTTCAATTCCTTGATTCTTGTCTTTCTTTTCTTTTTTTAAAAATATTTTTTATTGATTTTTGTATAGAGAGGAAGGGAGAGGAAGAGAGAGTTAGAAACATTGATGAGAGAGAAACATCGATCAGCTGCCTCCTACACACCCCCTACTGGGGATGTGCCCGCAACCAACGTACATGCCCTTGAACGGAATCGAACCTGGGAACTTTGAGTACGCAGGTCAACGCTCTATCCACTTAGCCAAACCGGTTAGGGCGATTCCTGTTTTTCTCTCAAATTATACATCCAATCCATCAGTAACACCTGTTGAATCTACCTTCAACATTATGTCAATAATCTGACCCACTTCTCACCCATCTTCTTGGCTACTTTTCTGCAGAAAACCAATATCATCCTTCTAACTGGCCTCTTCCTTCCACCCTTGTATCCACTGGTTTGTTCTTTAACAAAAATATCAGAGTAATTGTTTCAAAAATTAATGAGATCATATCACTCCTCTGTTCCAAACTCTTTAATGGCTCCCATCTCACTTAGGGTAAAATCCAATGTCCTAACAATGGCCTCAAGACCAATCATGTCCTCTCCCCACATGTAGCTCCAGTCCAGGCACTCTGGTCCCTTTCTGGTCCTTGAACACTCCAGGATCACCCCTAACTCAGAGATTTGGCCTTACTCTTCCTTCTACCTGGAACTGCACATTTTTTTTTCTTTTTACAATTATATTGTCAGTAGGAATATATACCCCAATAGGACAGGAATCCTCCAATTTTGTTTGATCCCTATTGCCTGGTATATAGGAGGCACTGTATATGTTGAACTAACTAATTAAACTCCAACTGCAATGCTGTGAGTAGGTTTGAGAAAGCATTATCTATATCTCATAGATAAAGAAATTGAAAGTCAAAGATGATTTATGGTTTATTCAAGAGTGCAAGTTAGTTGTTAATTTACCATTTTTCTAGTTTTCAGTTTAGAATCTAGGTATCTTGACTTTTCAACTACACAATAATACCATAGAGCTGTGGAAATAGAAAAATAGCTTTAAGCAAATCAAAATGGCTAAATTCACAGAATAAAGTAGGCTTCCTTATTAAAAAAAAAAAAAAAAAAGAATTGTGAGCTAAATACCATGCATTTCCTTTGGCTATTTAGGACTGTTAAGTATAAAAATTTCACTTATATTCTATAAGCAAAGAAGTGAAATTGAGATACATATACAGAGAAATATAAACATGTCTTAGTTAAATTTCACTCTGCAGAAATCCATCACAAGTGTGCACTAGTTTAGAGGACCTACTTACCTCATAGACTTCTTACGGGGCTTTCTATGGCCCAAGAAAGGGGTCATGCCTATGCAGCCAAGACTTAAGTTGACAAAAATTAAAAAGGTTCTGAAAACAAAAAAGGAACAATTCTTACATCATATATCCATGCAAAACAGCAGCCATGCAGCCCAGCATTCCAATGCATGCATTCAGGCACAAGGTATGAACAAGTGCTGGGAGAGAAGAGGGACTGTGATCTTTTCCACTGGGGGACACAGTAATTCTTCTCTAAAATGGACTTGTTCCCCAAGACTCGCGAGATATCTCTGCAGAGACTCTGTGCATATTAGGCCAGGAATGACTGGAGTTACTTTCTAGTCTATCTGAAGTGCTCTGCTACATTATCCTAGTAAAAATATTGTAGAAACTGATTTTCCCCATGAAAGAGATGGGAGAGGAGATGGGAGGAAGAACTGTGGAAACAGAAACACTCAAATCAGAAGACTGCTTGTTTCAGAGAAGATAGTTGTCCTAGACTGATGTTTCTCAGGATTCACCATGTATCAGAGTCACTTGGAGGACTTGTAAAAAACACAAATTGTTGAGCTCCCCCCACCACCACTCCACCACCCCTGCTCAGAGCTCTGATTCAGTAGGTCAGAAAATTAACATTTCTAAATAGTTCCCAAGTAATGATGATGTTCCTGACAGGGGATTTACTTTATGGGAATAACTATTCCAGATTTACCAGTTACCTAAATAGGACTCCATCTTGGAAAAAAATGTAATAAGAAACTCACAATCATTTGGAATGAAATCCAATAGAATCTTAAAACGTTAGAACTTGAAAGGCCCTTAAGGGGCCCTCATGTTTCGGAGGGGAAATAGAGGCCCAGACAGATTACTCAAGTGCCCAAGGTCATGCTTTTCAAATGAAGATTGAAACCCACTCATGGATTGTAAAGTCTGTTTGGTATTGACTGATTGAGGAAAAAGAGAAAAGACTCAAATTGCAAAAATGAAATAGAAAAATGGCTTTAATGTAAGAGTAGACATAACTATGGTCCTTTTGGAAATAAAAATGATCAAAAGGAAATACTATTAATAATTGTATGCCAGCCAATTAGATAATCTATATGAAATACGCAAATTCCTAGAAAGACACAAACTAATAAACTTGGCTCAAGAAGAAATAGCAAATATGAATAGATTGTTACAAGTAATGAGATTGGATTTAAGATTGTAATTAAGTTCAACAAGGTTACAGGATTTAAAAAATCAATATACAACAATCAATTGTATTTCTATATAGTATCAAAGAACAACCCAACAATAAAATTAAGAAAGCAATTTAATTTTCAATAGTATCTAAAAAATAAGTAGGTAAAAAATAAAAAAAGTAAAAGACTTGTATACTGGAAAAAAATATTGTTTAAGATGACAACATTCCCTAATTTGATCTATAGATTTAGTGCAATTCCTGTAAAAATTTCAGTTGCCCTTTTTTGTGTGTGTCAGATATTGACAAACTGATGCAAAAATCATGTTAAAAAATGTTGCAATCTAGGGCAAGACAAAACCTTTATTACCAGAGTTTCTTCCCCTCAAGCCTTTGAATTTATTATGATAGTGTGTAAAGACTGAAATTCATAGTGCATATTTCTAAAATCTAGGTATAGGGCAGATCTCAGATATATTTTATTTGATGTTAGAACCACAGAGTTAGGGTAAACATGGAGTGTTGGTACCATGATGACAGAAGGTAGCATGATAGAAACATGAAGATAATTTTATTCATAAAACCATTGAGAATGAAGGCAACTGTCTTCTCATTTGAAGGCAAGAAAGTGCCTTTGAAAGTGAAGGCTGCCTCCGGGCACAAGTGTGGCCTAAAGATTTGCTGGAAAATGAAGAGACCCATGGCTCTTCCCATCATGGGTGAACCTATTGGCCAAACTCAGGCGAGGTGAAGTCTTCATTTGACCTTCCCAAAGAGGAAGAAAGTGAAAGTGTTCCGGGTTTGCTCACACCTGTCTCCTCAGTCATGGATCGGGAGTAAGAAAAGTCTTTGCAGGAAGTCAAAGTCAATTTGACTTTTAATTCTGTCATTTACTAAGTAATTTCTTTCTTTAAAGCATTTAATTTGTTTTTAAATTTCTTCACAAATGGTGAAAAATACTGAAGTACAAACAAGGAATAATCACAATGTTGTGATTTGATCCACAACTTTGAAGTGTTCTGAGTAATTTCTTTTATCTCTAAAATAAAAATAATAATATCTGTAGATTGTGCTGATTACATGGTAATGTAACATTTCTGCTTGCTCCCCAGATTAACTTGCAAGGTGGGCAACATTACCCTAATTTTTTAAGTGAAAAACTAATCAGATGCATTTATCACTTTAAGATTTATATACCTTCTTATGTATGCATGCTTTACTGCTATGAGGACTCACAGCAAATTCCTCTGCCATTTTGGATTCCTTCTTCATTTTAAAGGAAGAAAGGGATAAAGAAGAAAGCATATAAATATTAAAGAGTTGCATTCCTATCTCCTGAGCTGACTGTGCTGTTATTCTCTTCTCTGAAAGCTTTTCCCAGCTCTACTTCTCTACTTGAAATTAACAGGGGAGCCCAGGGCACAACCTGTGGCAGTACCTATCTCTGCACATACCTGTTTAATACTCTTTGAGCAAAACTAACACCAAGAAATTTACTCCAGAGTTTCAACTATTTGAAATTCTATATTTCCAAAATGTTTTACTATGTTTTTTTCCTTCTCCATCCCCCATGAATTATGTCATTTATAGTTCTTCTCATTATATGGATCAGTAAGCTAAATAATCCATTCATTTGTTTATTTAATGGACGAGCAATGTCCAGAGCTCTGTGCAGAGCACTGTAAAACCCTGGAAGTTTCTGCCTTCTCTATATAATACCCAGAGTGACAGTAGAATTTTAACTTATATCTGGGCTCTCAATTCAATGTTCCTAAACTTTCATAATAACATATTTTTAAAAGAAAACTATTTTTTGTTAGGGAAGTTTTTCCCTACCATTGGGGACAAAAGAAGGGAAATAAACCCCAATGAGGCAATTCCATTCTGCTTAGCTGAAGATGGCTAAAATACGTACGGCTTCTTTATTGTCTATTAGGAGCCTTAGAGCTGGTTGCAGGAAACTATGCATAAGTTGTCCTTAAAGGGAAAAGGTCCAACAACATCATGCAAAGATGGTAATTAAAAACAGGATGGAGAAGGGCCTATTATAAATTATACTACACTTGAGGCTATAAAAACAGCCTTCTTTTTAATTAACTGAAAGAATGAGGCAAACAAACTCTGTGGTTTTATAGCTGGCTGCTGAAGTTTGGAGACAAATGACACCATAATTTTTTATGTGTCATTAGTAAGCCGAATACCAATAATCACCATCTCAAGGGGCGTGGATTATCCTAAACAAATTCTAAAAATATTATCACTGAAGGTTTTGAAGTTTGCACTGCTTCTCTGTAGCTCACCTATTTTAGCAGAATACAGAAACATTTATGGCAAGATCAAACTTTATCTAAAAAACAAAGGAATTTGTCCAGATTTCACAATAAAAAAAATCTAACACTACAGACATTAGACACAAACATGTGTATACCCATTTTCTCCATTGCAGGGAAGCAATTTATTTTAGAAGTAGTTTCTAAATCAGCGACTCTAGACTCTAAGATCTGTTGCCAACTTCACTAGTTTCTTTGGGAGTGGCTTCCACCTCGGTCACTAATGTCCAGTGAAATCATAACCCATATGTTACTTTGTTTTCTAAAAAAATACTATCACACGTGTAGCATGATAATTATGATAGGTTGTGTTGACTTCAAACCTCTTTGTGTGTGTGTGTGTGTGTGTGTGTGTGTGTGTGTGTGTAGATGTGTATGTATGTATTTTTATTTCAGAGAGGAAGAGAGATATAGAAACATCAATGATGAGAGAGAATCATTGACCAGCTGCCTCCTACATACCCTGCACTAGGGATGTGTGAGATTGAGCCTGCAACTTGGGCATGTGCCGTGCCCGGTAATCTAACCATGACCTCGTGGTTCATAGTTTGGTGCTCAAACTATGGCTTTATAGCTGGCTGCTGAAGCAACACCAGCTGGACCACTTCAAACCTCTTTTTGATCACTTATCAAAACCTATGGCTCATTGTGGGCCTGCAGATTGGAGAGTGAACATCAACTCTAAGTTGGAAAATATTTTGTTTGTTTAATACTAATGAATAGTATGACTCAAGATGGGGGGAAAATCCTTAGAAACATGGCCTATAAATTAATACAATTAGATGTGTCAAGCAAAATTAGAGATGGTTTTGGGTCCCCATATTGTTCTTTATTTTCTACAATTTCTCCTTTGGGCTTTTAAAAACACATATCCCTTCAACAATTTACTTTTCCTAACACAACAGGAAAGAATAAATATAATTTCTAAGCATTTTAATTCTGTTAAAGAAAAAGTCTAAAGAAGCAAACCACCAGAGTATAAAAGCTCTCCACTGATTATAAGCATCCCTGCAAAGACAGGCAAAGGGCATTATTTAGGAATTAATATGGTCTATGAGTCTGACTGTCACTCTGTGTCAACACAAGTTAGTCCTCATAATACCTGACTCTGTTACCATATGGCTGTGCCTACTGCTCCCTTTCTCTTATTATCAATCATGAACACCACAATTAGGGAGGCTCAAGGTCGCACTGAAAGATGATTCTTGAGACTGAAGTGGAATTCCAGACAGGGCCTCTAGATGGCACTCTTTCTTATGTGAACAGTTTTCTTTCCTATCTTTCCAACAATCAAATGACTAAAATTGGTCCTCTTGTCTTACATTTTGATAGAATTGCCCTATGCCAACTTAGTAGAAAGCTGAATGTTTATGTAACACATCATCAAAGTTTACCAACAGCAATTTGTGCTCTCCACTCAGTTCCTGCTGCTGTCCTGATCAAACCCTGCATAGCCAGTCTTCCACAGTGTGGAAGTGTTCACTTCAGATCTATACAGTTCCCGAATCCCACTTTGGACTCTACTTCCAATGTCACTAAGGTAACAAAAGAAAAATAAATTCGGCATCTCTTGTCCCCAAAAAGGTTAACTCCTTACACTCCTTACCACTCAACTAGAGCTGTGCAGATGTGAGGGTCTGTGGTTAGAACTGAAGAAGTTGGAGACAGGTAAAAGGGAGCTGGACTTCCCACCAACCCAGAACGGTCTTTGTAACTGCTGGCTTGGTGGCCTTGGAAATATCCCTTGTCTTCCTGTGTCACTAAGGGCATTAAGGATGCTTCCATGAAGCTCACAAGTAGCCTTAAAGTCATTACAGTGGCCCCCCACCATCACCAATATTCCTTGGCTGATTAGGCAATGTCTCCCAAATACTACTCCTCCCTCCTCACCTAACCCCATTATACACACAGTTCTCAGAAAACCAAGTACCTGATTCATGCTTTTCAGGGGAACGCATTTGAGTTCTATTGGCCTGGTCACGATCAGGATGTGATTATGGCAACCAAGAAATGTAGAAGTTTTGAGGGTAGGTTATAGAGTACCAAACTGAAGAAAGTTGATGGAATCTCTTTCTTTCATGCTTCAAATGATATCTAGTGAACAAATTCTTTAATGTCTTGGATTCTCAAGAATTCCTTGCTCTATGTAACTACAGATATTTCACAGAGTGATAAAGAGTAGAAACCAGCATTCCATTCACGTTTACTTTCTCTCAGTTTATCTTATTTCAACTCGAACCCCTTGGTTTGACTCTGAGCTTTCCATTTCCAAAGCTGGACCCAATCAAGGGTTTGCAGATTGACCCTTATATAACTAGGAGGATCTGACAAATACAACACAGGTTGACTTTTAAGACTCTCAAGAAAACACTGAACGATCCCTCATTAACCCTTTTCCTCAAAGCAAAGACCCTTGTGTTTCTTTGCAATTAAGAATTCTTATAAACATTCACTTCTCACTGAGTTCTTTTTCTAATAGCTTACCTTGCTGAGACATAATGTAATGAAGGTCATAGGTGCCATACATAAAAAAAATTAGTGATGTAAATTGCATTAAATAATTTAAATGGTCTGTATCTCCCCTACCACCACCACCGCAAAGCCAAAGGTCTTCCTTTGTTTGTTTAGTTCATCCCTCCTTCCATTTTTACTCAGAAGACACAAGATTTACCCTCCAAATGCCCTTTCTCTGAAGGGTAAGTACTAATTGGTTTCTATGCCCTTTTTTGACTCTCTAGTCCACCCTGAGCTTCCCTTTCTAGAGCGGAGTTCGGGAAACCAAATTTCACACAGAGGCTCAATAGATAAAACAGACTCTGTGGCGTTGATTTACCCATTTAATTCTAAACCAGTTGCTTCCTGTCAGACAAAATGCTGAAAAAACTACCTCTAGAATATTTCTTCTTTTGTCTCTGAAAGATCTATTTTGTAGCTCCTTACCCAGTTCAAATATCCTTGGCAAAAGTACAATCTCCAAGGTTTATTAGCAACACCTGCATCCCCTTCACTGCCATAGATGAAGTGGGAGGGAAGGAAGCAGCAGTTCCGAGAAGGTATGAGGCTTGCTTGGGGTTACACAACTTGTAAGTGGTAGTGCTTAGGAGTGAGCCTTGGGAAGGAGTCACACCACATCTGTCTCCATTCTCTCTGCTCTGGGCTGTGGTAGGTAAGCAGGCAGGCCCACAGCTCAAAGAGCTACGTACTACTATCATCCCAGAGCAGTGGTTAGAAAGGTGCTAGTGGCTTGATTTACAGGAAAACCCATGGTTTTTGCACGAGCAATGCTCAATTCCAAACCTGTGTGTGTGTGTGGGGGGGGGGGGGGAGTGGAGGGGGGTAAGGGCTACCCAAGGTCAAATCAGTTTGAAAAATGCTTCTTAATGTGTCCCTTTTGAAAAAAAAATGGTGAATATTAGCATATTAGAATAGTCCTGAATACAGCTTATAACATTTTTTAACTGACTCTTTATCGAACTATTTGACCATAGAATGCTATTTTTCATCTATTAACATCTCTGAAACAATTTGAGAAATTCTTCTTTAGTGGATGTTGTGTAGTTGTCTGTCTCCTCATGATGCCCTACAGCTGCCATGGACCCAAAACCCTTATTCTTGGCAGAAGTTATCTGAAGTCTTCTCTCCCAGTCTGAAAGGTCCTAAGGGATTTAGGGGCCTATCACTGGCAACACCTTTTCATCAAGGCCACTAACAATTATAGAGAAGAATTCGTTCACGGTTAAATAGAAGTAAAACCCAAAACCCTCTTCTCTATTTTCCACCTGCATCCCTGTCCTTGTTTGAAGGTTCCCCAAGTCCACTCTTTTCTAGAGAACTTTCCTCCCCACCCCAAGCAGAGTTAATTCATCTTTTTCTTCTCTCCCACAGCCCCAAATTCCTATTTGAATTACAGTGCTTGATATTCTGGCATTATAATATCTCCTTACAAGCCTGATTCTCTCTCAGTAGCCTAAGGGCAGTTCAAGGCCAGGGAAAATGAAGTGTGTATCTTCTTAGCTCCCTCCATCACCTGTAGCCCCGGGCCATGGTAAATGCTCACAAAGTTCTGTGAAAGGCATAAAGTAAAGAGTTAACAAATTCAAAAGGCCCAAACTAAGAAGCATAGATAAAGATTGACGCTAAATTTTAAGGTGTGAAAAATGATGCCCCGTTAAATAATTAATAATTAATATATACATATATTTTATTATAGCCATTTACTTTTCAAGTAGAGACAGCAAAAGATGAAGGAAGAAGAAATGAGGGAGAAAATCAAGAAAGGAGATATAAAAAACAACAACAAAAACAGTAAGAAAAAAAGGTAGAGAGGGAAAATAAAGAAAAATTCATATACAAGTGCAGGTAAAGTTAGAGATTGAAAGACAGAAGTAAAGCAAAAGAATAGTTAGAGTGAAATTAGGTGAGAAAAAGCAGCAAAAGAAGGAAGAAAGTTCAACAGTGTTATTGTGACAGTAACAGTTAAGTTACTGTTATCACTTAGCACAGACTACCTGTAGCTAATCATTATTCACAGCTCTAAAACTTTAAAAAATCATTTGACCTGCTCATTTTTCACTCTGAAGGTCCAATTGTTTGATCCATAACTGCTGCCATTATAAATAACACTACCCCGTGGAAGAGAATTCATGTTCTGAGATTTTATTCCCTTGATTCTACTGAGTAAGATTAGCCTATTCCACTGAAAGTGTCATGATATAGCAATTTTTTAAAACCTTCAAATAGAAATTTAATAATAATCTATTAGGACTGTACACAATGTTTGAATTATAAACAAGGATATTATGTTTTGTTTTTATGTACTTCGAAGTGTAGGCTTTAAAGAAATCATAGTATTTTCATTTTTTGATAGACTTTCTTTTCTGTAAGATTTCCCTTTTCATATAATTTATTTTCCTAAAATGACTTCAGGTTTCATAACAGTTCCCCACATTCCTTTCTGGGCCTTATCTATTTTTATTACTTAGCAATAGTTTCCCTCAAGCAGGATTGTGGTAATTAACTGGAAAAACAGGGAATGACTCAGATCCCTGATCCAAATTTTTCTTCCAGCTTCAAACTCCAAAAATAGTCCTCTATTAGTCAAAAGTCTTACTTCAGTAATAGTCATTGTTTAGAGGGTCTGTGAGTACATACTTTATACTCAGGAGCTTCTTAGAGACTTTGTATTTTGGCTTCCCATAGGAAGTTTCCCTGAGCTAATGTAAAACACCAATTCTTACAAACCTTTTCAACCTTTCAAATTCAAAATATCATCATGAGTCTCTAGGTCCAAGTTCCTTGGCCTTCAGTTTCATGATCCATAAAATAAATCCTGCACAAGTGATGCTTCTTAGCTCTAAAATATTCTATTTCTAAAGGAGCTTGCTCTTCAGACCCACCCAAACTTTTGTGGAATGGAAGTTAAGGCATTAATTCTGCACAGAAGCTGGAAATAAAGACTTTCTGCAAGATTGTTTTAAGTTACTTTGCTAAGTAGGTCACCCAACCCATATCTATTGAGTAATGATTATATGCAAACATACACAGATGGATTCACAGGACGAAGTCCCTGTCTCCTGCCCTTCAAAGAGCTTGTCAGCTGTCTATTTTGATAGGACATACAATAGGAGAACAATCTATAGATATAAAAGCCTAAGTGACCAGCTGACCAGCCAGTAGCTATGATTTTCACTGACCACCAGAGGGCAGATGCTCAACACAAGAGCTGCTGAGCTGCAGTGACTTGGCAGCTGCTGTTCTAGGGTGACACACCCGGAACCAGAAAGGAGGGAGCCTAATTCTGGGGTACATCACCCGAGAACAGCTCTCTTACTATCTAGGACCCCTCAGGGGATTTCAGAGAACCAGTTTCAGCCCGATCCCTGCAGGCCAGGCCTAGGGACCCCACTGGTGCACGAATCTGTGCACCAGGCCTATAGTCAATAATAATACAGATAGGATATAAGTTCCAAATGAATGGTGAAACAATAAGAATTCATATCAGGTAAACTTCAAAGAGTCTAAGGAGGTCTTGAAAAGCTTCAATGAAAATGTAGAAATTCAGGTAACCCTACAGTAGGAATAATATATGCTTCCAATGGGGATGAAGGCAGCAATGAGCATAGGGAAGGGTAAGGTGACATTACTCAAAAGTCATGTTTTATTTGCCACCCCTGAGTGTCCTTCCATCTCCCTTTCTGGCTTCACTTCTGCTGTCCTTCCACCTGGAATGCCCTTCACCCATTTAATCCACAGCTCCGTCCCCCTTCAAATCTAAGCACAAAGACACTTTCTCCATGAAGCTGTCTCTGGACTGTTGAAAGTTATCTTTTTCTCTCCCAACCTTCCATGGAACTTTATCTTTTCCTCTTACAGCCTGTGTCATTTATTCCCTCTGTTAGTCTTTTATGTATCCTCATATGTCTGCTGCTAGACCAATGATACATATATTAAAGCCCTGCATTATTCATTCATTTGTGTATTGGTTATTCTTTTTATTTTTACTATTATTTCTTTTTTTCTATTTTAATGATTCTAGAGAGAAGAAGGAGAGAGAGAAAGAGGTGAGAAACATCAATTGGTTGTCTCCTTCACATGCCCTGACCAAGGATTGGACTGCAACCTGGGTATGTACCCTGACCAGGATCAAATAGCAACCTTTCAGTATATAGGACAACACTCCAACAAACTGAGCCACACTGGCAAGGACTTCTTTTTTATTTTTCATTCATTTGACAAAAATTTATTGAAAAATTTCTGTGTACCAGTAACATTCTAAGCTATACAGCCATTTCCCTTAGAGCTTATATTTTGATGTGGGGAAATAATTGATCATTAAATAAGTTAATAAATACACCAATGTTCCCAGTGCTTATAGATTTCATGAAGAAAAAAAAAGAAGACTAAACAGTAGCTGGAGGTAGTTTAGGTTCAGTGGCCAGCATTTACTGTGTTAAATAAGTGATATATTCTAAAGTAGAAACCTATAAATAAGGAGAATATTTTGAAGCATTAGATAATATAAATTAGGCAATAATATGGTTCTTAAATTATTCTACTGCAAGTAGAAGTAATACAGATAACTGATATTAAGAATTGTAATGATGAGTATTGCTAACATTGATTACATGCACATCTACTATCTATCTGCTGGGCAGATAAACTTCCAACCACAAGAGGAGTATTACTGTTCTCATTTAACAGATGAAGAAACTGAGGCTAAGGTAAAGAAATTAAGAAAAACAAACAAACAAAAACTCATAAACATAGACAAAAGTATAGTGATTATCAGAGGGAAAAGGGGGCAGGGAGGTAGAAGAGGGTAAACAAGAAGTAAATATGATGGAAGGAGACTTTACTTGTGTTGGGGTGGTGAACATACAATACGATTATATATATATATATATATATATATATATATATATATATATATATATATATATACATACACATACATATACACATACATATATATTATAGAATCATATACCTGAAACCTATATAATTTTATTAACCTATGTCATCCACAAAAATTCAATAAAAAAAGAAAGAGAAGAAACCGGGTCGTAGTGAATGGACAAGCTAAGGAACCCGGAACTGTCAGACACAGATCTAATGGTCCTGCTGAACACCTGCCCTTTACAGGCTCGGATAGAACAATGATTCTTCCTCTGACTGCTTCTTGGAGTCCTTCCTCTGAAGAACAGCCCAGTAACTACGTTCAGCTTTGTGCTTGGCTGCTGATCTCTTAGAAAAGCACTCATCTGAGCATGGACAAGAGGTTTTTGAACCCAGAGCTCAGAAGAAAAATGAAAGAGAGCATGCATCATCTAGTTTCCTGCAAAAGGGATTCATCCCTGGCTTCTTCTGTAGATGAGGTCTTCTGAGGCCGCATGGGCCACAGCCAGAGGCGGTGCCAACTCAGAGAAGAAAAGTGAATTCCATAGGCTCCTCCCCCTAAGCAGCAAGAAGCCCAGCTCTAATAAAATTCCATACTTCAAGGTCAAAAGCATAAGTTCTGGGCTGAGATTTGATAATGAGGCACCGTTTCTCTGAGCCTCCAATTTTAATGATGTGAAGAGAGAATCACTGCCCCCAACAAGGAATCGGGTTTATAAGGTTTACACAAATGCCGTGCAAGAAGAAGGTAAGTGTGGAGAGAAGGCACTGGTATCTATTTTCCACTGGTAGTTCCCTCTGTGGGTAGCTGGCCTCTCACTTCATCAGGCTCTCTATCGCCAGCCCACCTCAAACTGGTGTCAACTGTCCTGAACGTTTCAGCCCTTCACCTCATTAGGGCCATCCTAGACAGCTGAACCGAAAAATGCAATTCAAACATATTTCCATCATGATATTTAAAACTATATAGTAAGCAAGTCAAGAGGGAGAAGATCCCTTCATTACTTCCATAATCAATGGAAGTGTTGAAAGGAAGGGACCAAATGCTGGAGTGTTTGTTCCCAGGATCAAGCCAGGCCATCGTGGAAATAAGCAGGAAGTTGCTTAGACACCTCTTCCTGGGAGGAGTCAGTAGACGATCAGAACAAAGGCTCAACAAAGAGGGAAGAGAGTTCTGAGAACATTGGCTCTTTTCAGCAGTGGCTTTCCCTTCTTTAGTCTAGAACCCTCTCCTGCTCATGTCTAAATGCTGAGCCTGCACGCAAGGCCATATCAGAGAGAGGGCTAAACTCTCCAGAAAAATTCAAACATACCCATGCATTAAATACTGTGTGTAATTTGAGGGAGCTCACAGAATTCTAAGCACAACCATGGATCCCTGGTCCCAAGTGGACCACATTCAGCTCCTTAGGAGGAGTGAGCATAATGATCATTTTTGTCTCTTCCAGATAAACAACGTAAGCTCAGGAACCCCAATAGTCAGTCATCGCTGTCTTGTGTAAATGGTAGAAATGCCAGACTGCCAATACCTCTGTGCCCAAATTAATAGTCCCATATATGACGTGCCATTACCTTAGTAAAATGGGGTAAGTTGGGGTCAGAGGAAGCAAAGAAATGAACAAGTGAGGTCATGAATTACTGAGTACCTATCCCAAGACAGGAGATGTCAGGAAATTCAGAGTTGAAGGTTAAATTCTCTCCTTGTAGCACCTTGTAACGCTATATTCCCTGTCAAGTTTTTTTTTTTTTTAATCTTTAATGAGTACAGGGCAAGCTGGTGTTTGTTCTTGTGTCCTGTGCTCCCTGCCCAGGGCTCTAGTGCCACAGGTTAGGAACATTGTCCTTTGGCATAATGCCATCTGTTGTATCACTCTGCAGTGTTGTATAAAAAACCACCACACCTTAGTTGACCTCCTTGTGTCTAGACAACTTCATTGCCATGCAGGACACAACAGACAGACAGACCCACAAGCCCCAGAGCCAGCTTCCACTGGAACAAACACCACCATCCCAGCTGTGTGTACCATCCCGGCCCTGGTATTCCGTCTTCCTCAGCACCTGAGAAATGGTTAGAGTCCCACTAGGGAGATCACCAGAATACCATTTACAGGGACAGAACATTTTATCTTAAAACAAAATTTCCAGCATGTTTACTGGTTTGGGAATAAAATCCCCTAATCTTGAATTTATTATCAGGTGACTTTTGCTCAATTTTATTGCCTTACTGATCTGGCTACTTTTCCTCCTAATTCTCCTTCCCACTAACCCTTAGTCCTTGGGAAATATCATCAACCAAAAATGTGCAGCATAGAGTTAATCTTGGAAGAAAAGGCTGATTAAAATGGTAGGCCTATTAAATGGACAAAACAAAATGCAATGGAGAAGATGTGTGATCTATCCAGAAGATATAAAAAAAGAATAAGATATAACAGGGCCTTTCAAAACACTATGAATATTTACTATTAGATATATCAACCAAGATACAGAATAATAACAATAACTCTGATTTTTGAGCACTTACTATGTCATCCACACCCTTTATGAGCATAATTATATTGAATAATCACAAAAATCCTGCATGGATAATACAATTCCCAAGTTGTTGTATGCTGAAGTTAGTTTTCCCATGCTAAGTTCAGCATGAAGGCACAGAGAAATTAAGTAATTTTCCCAAAGTCATTCAGCTAGAAGATAGCTACACTGAGATTCAAACCAAAGTCTCTCTGGTTCTGAAGCCTGGGCTTTTAATCACTATTCTAGCTGCTTCCCACATCATATAGATGTCAATATTAATTTTAAAGGTCATAGACATACAGAGGCACTTTTGTCCATATTATGCTTTAAAAATCTATGTGTTTTTACATAATATCTCGCCCTCACAACTAACCTGAAGTACTAAGCACTTTAAGTGTCAATCTACCCACTTGGGAAATTACATGCATTCATTGATTCACTAAACAAATATTTATAGAGCACATGTTTTTTGCCAAGTAATATTCTAGGACCCACTGGTACACAAGTTGAAAAGGATGCCTTCTTTCTTGGAGCTCACATTCTAATAGGACAAACAGATAGCAAACAACACATAAAATAAGACAAATGAGTAACTAAGACTAGGTAAAGTGGTTGAAAGTGACAGTTTGCCTAATTACATTGACAATTGACTGTTTTACAGCTATGCCCCAAACGAAACTTCTGGCTTCCTTTCATACCTCTTCCCCATCTCAGCTATTGGCAAAAAATCCTGTGGTCAATCTTGACATCTCTTTTCCTCTCACGTTATATATCTAGTCCATGTGTACATCCTGTTGATCCCACAATCAAACTATTTCCAGAATCTAGTCCCTTCTCACCATCTCCTCTGCTAACACCCTGGTCAGAACCAGAATCATTTCAATAGCCCATAAATGACTTTATTTTTCTCACTCTTGTTTCCTATAATCCATTCTCAATAGTAGCCAGAATTATTCTGTTAAAACATAGGGTTGCCCTAGCTGATTTGGCTCAGTGGGTAAAGTGTTAGCCTGCAGACTAAAGGGTCCCAGGTTCGATGCCTGGGTTGCGGGCTCGATCCCCAGTGGGGTGCATGCAAGAGGCAGCCAATCAATTATTCTCTCTCATCATTGATGTTTCTATTTCTCTCTCCCTCTCCTTTCCTTTCTGAAATCAATAAAATATATATTTTTAAAAACCCCATAGGGTTTTTGTCTGACTGTCCTTTGTCACTCACTCTCTCACCTCCTTGCTCAAATGTCAACTTCTCAATAAGAACTGGCTTGTTGAAGTCATCCTGCTCTATTTTCTCCATAGTACCTAATGTCTTCTATAAGACTACATTGCATACTTACTGTATTTTTGTTTAAAGTCTGTCTCCCTCCATAAGAGTATAAGTTTAAAAAGGATGGGACTTTTGTCTGTTCACTAATGCACTCCCAATGCATAGATTCATGCCTAATATGTGGGCTCAACAAACAATCTTCAGAAAAAGTCTCCTTTTCATCAAATTGGATACAGCTAAAGAAAGAATCAATGTACTGGATATAGAGATTGGAGCACACAGAGAAAAGGGATTGGAAATGATAGGGGGAAAAAAGAGTAAGACCTGAGGGGCGCAATGAAAGGGTGGTGTGTGAACATAACTGGAGTCAGGAGGCACAGATACCAGAAAAGGGGCAGAATCAATATTTGAGATGTTATCTGAGAATTTTTCAAAAATGAGGAAAACCTTTAAGCCACAGATTCAAAACATAGCATACAACTCAAGGGTGGTAAATACAACAATAACAAAAATATATCTAGGAACATCATAGTAAAAGTGCTGTGAAACGAAATCATAGCGAAAAATTATTTAATCATTCTAAGTATTGTATTAGTGTCTTGAAAGAAAATTTGCTAGGTCTTATGTTACCTCCCACTCAATTTTTCAGCCCTCTGCATGCCTCTCCTCATTTGCAGAAGCTCACATGCCCGAGACACACAAGTGTAAAATGAGAACTGTGGAGTCCCTCAGGGATAAAATCAGATTCTCAGTACATCAGGGACTTCTAGCATCATTTCACACACTAGCAACACAAAATGGAGGCAAGCATTTTATTAGGTGAATAAATACCATTAATTTATGAAGAGTCACTGGTCTATATAAGATGGTAATATTCCATAAATCCTATTAACCTTCCTCTATGAAATTCAATGAAGATATAGTGCCACCATAGACTTGCTTTTCAGGATTACATTGCCAGATAACAAAGACAAGTGCAGGGCACCCGGATGCCCAGGTTCTTTCCTTACAGCATCAATGAAATAATGAAAACTCTTGAAAAGAAAAATTCTAAATACCCTGGTATATTATGCAGATACTAATCTTAAGTGTATTTTTTAAAATATGCAAGTAAATTTTTAAATGCACATTTCTATCAGCTATAGTTGAAGGGAAAGTGTAGCTTAAAGGCATTTTCTCAGATGCTTAAGAAAAAAATTAACCACTACATCCATTAACTATCAGATATTTTTTATTAAAATATAAAAATGAGCTACTCTGCCATACTACTGAACTGAATATACGGTGGTGCAATTTAGTGTCAACAGATGTTTAGGCTTGATTATCTGGAGATAAGAAACTACTATAATCCCTATTCCCAAAGTGTATGTTTAAAGAAATTGGATAGTGAAAACCTTTAAAGAATAATTAAATGCTAATTTGGGGGGTTTGATAACCTTACAAAATTAGCAATTCTCTAGTGAAAGTGGCTCCATTCTCTTTTTAATGCTTTTCATCCTTTCCTGTAGATTACAAACAACATGGTGGCAGGAATGCCACTGTCATTTCATAGTTGTCAGAAGTCATTTTGAAGACTTTCATCTGGTTCTGGGAGAGCCATCTTGAAATGGAACTAAAGAGAGCATTTAGGATTCAATGACAAAATTGCTTTGTGCTTTAGAAAGAGCCTTATGAAACCATGGAAAAATTTTTCTCCAAATGACAAAGCTGTCATCTTACTCAAATCAATACAGCATCCTATTAGGTGGTGCAGAATAAAAAGAGGGGCGGGGGGCGGGGAGCAGAGTGGAAAAGTTAGCCAAGGTCATTTTAGCATCAAGAATGAGAAAGGAATTACATGGATTACAGCCCAGACAGGCAAGGGCCAGGGCATACAGAACTCATTCCGGAAGTTGGGTCCACATGAAAATTATGGTCTTGAGATAATAAAGCCGCCCTCAGCCTCTGCCTAAACCAAGACCGAGGCATTACCTTAGGCTGAAAACTGGATGGAGCACTTCACTTTATGTGATGGGAACCACAGGTGACAGGACCAGAAAAGCTTGTGAAGAGAGGGCGGCTACCAGAGGCAGAGAGCCTTTAGGATTCTGCCACAAGGAGCTTTGAAGTCACAAAGCCACATGGGCATGGGCATGACATTTAGATAGTATGTGTGGCCTATTTTTTTTATTACCAGTTCTGGCCTGGTACCATGCCACATGCCAGACACTGTGCTGAGTTCTTTATATGCATTATCTCATTTAATCCTCACTACAGCCTATAAGATAGATACTATTATTATCCTAGTTTTACAGATGAAAACCTGAGGTTGAGTCACTGGCCTAGAGTTACAGCTAGTCACTGGAAGAGCTAAGATATAAATCCATGTTGATCTGGGTTCTTAACTATCACTAAGTATCCTTCCTCCCATTGGCTTTACAACCTGCCAGAGTGTAGCTTCTCTCAACTCATATGTCTTACCTGCATGCTCCACCATTTCCCGAAGTTAATAGAAATTATGTCAGCACTTTAGTGTCCACCTAGGCACCAGACATAATAATCCTGGAATACCAAAGTGAAGTCCCAGGCTAAAATGCAGAATTTACAAGGAAATATTTAACAAATATTTCTACCACTTTGGGATCCCTCAGCTAGACCAAGAATTTTAAAAAGTGGTTAGAATGTGAAGAAGTTTTAAGAGAAGATCACTGGAGATATCTAAGTTATGAAACAGAGCCCCTGAAATAGAGGAGGCTGGGACCCTCTCATTTG
Organism: Myotis daubentonii; assembly: GCF_963259705.1. Classification (NCBI taxonomy): domain Eukaryota; kingdom Metazoa; phylum Chordata; class Mammalia; order Chiroptera; family Vespertilionidae; genus Myotis; species Myotis daubentonii. The sequence goes on along the minus strand of NC_081840.1, from coordinate 80,180,642 downwards.
AAGGCTAGTGAGGACAGAGCTTTAACTAACCCACTTTGAGGACCTACTATTAGTTCCCTGTAGTTCAGGGACACTAAAGACAGGATTCTGCTTGCTAAACAATTACACTACCACCCATGTTGAAGTCAGTTGTGTCTGGGTCTTTCCCGTGGGCCAAATGTGGGCCACATGGAGAGTCCACCTGGCCCAAGAGGACACCTGGAAGGGGAGGGGACTCTACTACCAAATGCTGCATGTGAGGTGGACCATAGAGAAGCAGAGAGTGGGGAGAAGGGACCGGCCTAATTAAGGATCTCATGCAACTTATGGAAAATGGTCTAGAGAAGCCCAGCATGAAGCCAGGGAAATAATAATAAGCATGTATGTAAAAAACATTCATTTTAAACCTCTGCCAGGCAGAGTACACAACCTGAGAGGATACCAGATACCAACACAGTAAGCACTTTTCTATGCTATCCCTTGACCTCTTCTTTCCTCCTACTCCCCAAGCCTGGTGGTAACTAAAAACTAGTCAGTTAGCCTGTGCAGAGCTGAGAAGAGAAGACAGAGTCCCTTCCCCCAAACTGGGCCACCTGCCAAACCAGGCCTCCAGACTTAACTGGGAGAGAGCATGGGGAGGCCTCTCCTTTGAATGAAGAATGAAGGGTTGATTAATGTCTTGGGCTGAACACAGATACTTTCTGAATTGAAAATGTGTTTTTACACTTAAAATACCCATTATGTATGAGTCAGATAAAAAATAATCCAGTGGCAGGGGGAAAAAAAGCTAGCCTCTCCAAATAAATTTTTAAGAGACAATTGAAAACAAAAATAAATTGGTTTTGAATCATCTCCCATGGATTGTATATTTGCAATATCTTTTGCACTACTGGCACCTCCCAAAGGAGAGTGTTGGGAACAGGAAATACAGGTGTGTATTCAACAATCTGGGCTCCAAAATGCTTAAGGCACTCAAGGAAGACATATACTTGTTTTTAGAAAAAGAAAAGATTTTTCAACCACTTATGTTTTTCAAATCTCATAGGCACAGCCTTTAGCCTCCCATATGAAAAGAGGAGGAATCAAAGGCAAGGAGATAACAGCTTTCTAAGGGCAGTTGATATAACTGATTGCCCAAAAGTCATTTTGCCATTTAACTTTTGTTTTCCCCCCAAAAAATGTATATTCATTTTTTAAAATTTCCAAAATAGGATCATAAAACAGATAGTACTTACTGAGTAGTTACTATATGTGAGACATTATATAAAGTGATTTACATGAATTATCTCTTTTCATCACCCCAATAACATTATGAGATAGGTATGTCTTTTAATTCCTTAAGGGAAGAGATTTATGGGCAAAAATATAATATCTCATAATAGCATGTAGTCAAAGAGGAAAGAATATTAAGTTTCACCTAGAAAAATTGGAGATGGCATTAGAAAGAAGGTAATATTTAAATAACATTTTATTTATGAATATAAAAGTGATACAAGACTATTATACAGCACTTTAAAAATGTAGAAAACTATAAAAAAGAAGTGTATATTTAATTCATTTTCTTTTTATACAAATGGAATCATATGATATATAATATTTGGTAAAGTGTTTTTCTATTAATAACATATCATGAACTTGGCCTCATAATTAAATATTCTTCAAATAAAACTGTTAATTAATATTTAGTTGTTACATCCCATTGATGAATGATTTACTTTAAAATCCCTTGTTAACTAAACCCCATTTGCACTATTATAAAATAGTGAAAGGTAAAAATTCTTGAAGAAAAATATTTGTGTAACTCTCACTATGAAAGAAGTAAAACAGCTCAGCCCAAGTTGTGCTGTAGTAACAATCTCAAAATTAAGTTGTTGTGGGAGGTTTTGTTTGTTAGTTTCCTTATTCACATCACATTGGTTTATGGTGAATCAAATGTAGCTCTGCTCTGGCTCCAGAACCAAGATGAGAGGAGGACCTCTATCAAAGTCATTGCATTTCACAGCAGAGGGAAAGGAAAGATGGCAGAGCCATGCAATGGTTCTTAAAGCTCCTGATAGGAAAACTGAAGGCATTATCTCCACTTACACTTCATGCACTAAAACAAGTCACATAGACAAGCTGCCACTAATGGAAGGGGAGGTATAATCCTATTCCACGGATAGGACCTATAGAAAGGTCCTAGATGGAGGGGCAGCAATTATTTGGACAATTATACAATGTACCACAGGGAGGTAATAGTTCCTTTTGGTCTAAAAGGGTAGAACAGAGTTTGTTCAGTCAAGGTGAAGAAGAAGAAGAAGAAGAAGAAGAAGAAGAAGAAGAAGAAGAAGAAGAAGAAGAAGAAGAAGAAGAAGAAGAAGAAGAAGAAGAAGAAGAAGAAGAAGAAGAAGAAGAAGAAGAAGAAGAAGAAGAAGAAGAAGAAGAAGAAGAAGAAGAAGAAGAAGAAGAAGAAGAAGAAGGAGAAGAAGAAGGAGAAGAAGAAGGAGGAGGAGGAGGAGGAGGAGGAGGAGGAGGAGGAGGAGGAGGAGGAGGAGGAGGAGAGGGAGGAGGAGGAGAAGGAAGAAGAGGAGGAAGAGGAGGAGGAGGAGGGGGAGGAGAAGAAAAAGGGGGGAGGAAGGAGGGAGAGGAAAATTCCAGGGAATGGAAAAATCACAATAAATAGCAATGAATTGTGAAAGAACAATTCAGGTCTCGAGACCAGCATATACCAGCATAACCTAGTGGCTGGATATGTGGATAGGGAAGTTAATGAAAGGTTGTGAGGCGTGCAGATGAGAAATGAGATCACACCTAGAGGGCTCTGTGTGTTACTGCATCAGTCAGGGTCACTCAGTGGCCCAATTAAATGGCATTATTGAGGTTAGAGGAATTGTTCAAAAACGTGTGAGGTTTTAGAGATTACAAACAGAATAGTGGAGTAATCTGGGAGGTCTTGTCCCTCTAGGATTAAAGGGCCAGGGAAGATAGCCTTTCAAATAAACTAAAAGAGTGGCCCCCTGTCACAGAATAGCACCTGTTAGAGGAACTGCCTGTAAGAGGGACCTATGTGTAAGAATGTCATCATCCAACAGGAGCTGTGCTCTTTAAAGAGTGCTGCAGGCAACCATGGTGACCCTAGGGGAAAGAATCGGATAATAACCTTCTCTCACTACCATCCTATACTCCATCTTCTGCCATGGCCTTCCTCTGACTGAGCCTAGCAAAAATAAGAGCACAAGGGCCCTGTGGGCACAGGGTACAGGCCATAAAGGTCAGTTTCCTGGGCAGAGAGAATGCAATGGAGTTGTAGAGAAGGAAAGAGACTGCTTCTGGAAGGGCACATACACAAGTTGTTCTATGATGAGCAATATATTAGTACTAGAGGCCTGGTGCACAAAATTCGTGCATGGGGGCGGGGGGTGTCCCTCAGCCTAGCCTGCACCCTCTCCAATCTGGGACCCCTCGGGGGGTCAGGCCTAAACCGGCAGTAGGACATCCCTTTCACAATCCAGGACTGCTGGCTCCTAACCATTCACCTGCCTGCCTGCCTGATTGCCCCCTAAGCACTATACCTGCCAGCCTAATTGACACCTAACTGCTCCCCTGCTGGCCCAATCGCCTCCAACTGCCCTCCCTTGCTGGCCTGATCACCCCAACTGCCTTTCCCAGCGGGGCTGAGGGGACTGGGTGCTGCCATCTTGTGATGGTGTGACAGTCAATTAGCATATTCCCTCTTTATTAGATAGAATGTGAAGCTACATTAAGGCATTGGCAGCTAACATTCTTCAAAAAAAATTTTGTTAAATATTACAATGGGAAAATATAGTAACAACAAGATACTGAAGGTAGTAAGCAAGTTGGTCATACAGGAAGAGAACATGTTATAAGTGAGAAAAGTAGGATGGGGAGAAAATAAGTGATAACAGCAATAAACTCAGCATGGAAATGTCCAGAAAGCAGTCAGAAACATCAGTCTGGCACTCAGAGAGAGGAGGAGATAGATTTAGATTTTATTGTCACTAATAGTTGTCACACAACTGAATAAAATTTTCCAGAGAGAACCCATTGAATGAAAAGAGGGCAGATGAAGCCATTAGGATAAGGGCAAACCAGAACCAAATACCTCACTTCCACCCAAAGAAATGCAGGGAAGACTGTGTCACTGATACAAGAAGAAAAAAAAATGCCCTGAAAAACAAGGTCATAGTCCAACTTCACACAGGTTTTCAGGTTTAACATATTCTTCATGGTCCAGAGAACTCTAAACTGTGAACTTGGTTAAAAGTGGTTCCTGTCTGGAAGCACCCCCAGAACCTGGAAGGGGCCAACCCACATCCTGTCCAGAGAAAGAAATCATCATCTTAGGGTGGAAAATCACCAAAACTTATTTTTCAAGGTCACTGAGCAAAATATGGTGAATGAAAATGAGACACAAAAGGAAGCGAGATACCATGTAAGAACCAGCAGAGAAAGGACAAATAGAAACAGACACGTGTCAGGTAACTAGGATGATCAGAAATAGATGATAAAATAACTGTGTTTACTAATTATTTATTATTTGCAAATAACTGAAAGGCAAGCTGACATGCTAAGCAGTACAAATCAAACAGAAAGTACATCAATGCTTCCAGGCCAGCCTCCAGTGGTCAGAGCCTCTACTGGAGAGAGCTTCCCCAGCCTGTGACGTGATCCTCTGATTCACTGATCCAACTGGAGTGCATTCAAAATCATAACCTCCAACAAATAACACACAGTAGGCCAGATTCTTTTGTTCCCAACTCAATCGACAGCCCCCACTAGGAGGACCTTTACCTCCCAGGATTCAGCTGTCTGGCATCCTCATTGCATTCTGCTCTAAATGGACACAGAAAAGTGCCTTACTGATGATGGACCACTGCCCAACTTTAGGATAGCACAGTTAGACCCAAAGGTACACATGGAGTGAAGAATAAATAGCTTCCTTTTTTCAGGTTGACAGGGCTGCTTTAAGTTAGAGGTTGTAGCAGGTGCAGACCCACTCCATTTTTCTGCATACATTTATTATCCTTCCAAATAATAGAAATTCTTTCATTTCCGGTCAATAGATTGACTCCCAGTGTCTGTTTAGAGTGGTGGTATAATCTTTTTTCCAATTTGGGCAGGAATTACAGAGCTGTGGCACATGTCAGGTACCCAGTAAGTATTTATTAAATTAATAAAGGAATAAAAAATGAATAGAGGCATTTTTGAAGGAAGCTGGGAAACTACACCAACAGCTGGAAGTCAAATACTATTTTTAATTAAGCTAACTGTATTTCCTAATCATTGTATGTCGCTTGTTATCTGAACCTTTAATTGATGCCAGGAGAAACTATCTTGCCAATAACTATAATTTTGAGAATTTCAAGTAATGGTAGGCTCACACAGGAAACAAACGTGGGCAGCATTTTGGCCCTGCAGATCCCCTACATTCATGTTTGCTTATTCTGTGTCTATAAAAACATTACTGGGAAGCATGGACATCAGACATCTGTCTCTAAGGATAATCTCAACTAATAACAGTGAAAAGGTGCTTGCACGGCCCGAGATGTTCCATTTAGGAGCCAAGGAAAAGCTGACAAATCAAAACAAAATTGGTTTGAAAGGTTGTGGAAAATAAGTAAGAGCTGTTTTTTCAGTATTTTTTTTCTTTTGACACAGATAAAACGAAGTGAAGTCTATATGGACAGCCTATTTGGTCTTTGTTTGTTTGTTTGTTTTTAATAGATTATAAGGAAACTTAAAATACCTGATAACTCTCCCCACTCCTCCCCCCCCCCCAAAAAAAAACAAACAAAAACAAAAACAACAACAAAGTTACTAGAATAAAGCCTGTGAGGGTTTTGAATGAATAGTAGCAGTTTCCATAGATGGCAAACAGTTAATGGGAAACAGCCAAAGCAGAACATTTATTCAAAACACACACACACACACACACACACACACACACACACACACACAAAAAAAAAAAAAAAAAAAAAAAAAAAAAAAAAACACCATTTCTAGAATAGTCCCTGGAGATCCTGCTAGATAGTGACCTTTTGAACATGGCTACAAAAAATTAGAAAACCTAAGTGTGGTTATATTAAAGGTAGAGGGAAAGCAAAACTGCTTCTCTCTCCTCTTTCTTAGAAAGAAATCCCATAAAAGAGAGCATGGTAATGAGAAAGTATAATGAAATAGCTAAATGGAAGAGAGTACCAAAAAACATACAGGAAATTGAGGTGCATGGTTTAAAATATAGTGAGATGGGTAAATTAATGGGAACACACGGTAGATAAAGACAAGTTTTAAATAATTCATTGATCAAAGGTATAAAGAAGTGTGCAAAAAGACATATCTGGAAAGACAGATTCTTGTAGATAAAAGCTTAGTGATTCAGAAAGGAAGTAGAATGATGTGTGTTTCACATAAGTTTCAGATCAGACCTCATGGAAGGTTCCACAGTTTTAGAACTATTGAAAAGCTGGATAATTAAAGGGATGGAGAATAACATCATTCCAAAATGGCTAAAGAAACCTGATTGTTTATGATTTCTTTGTTTACTAAGGGCTAGCATTTACCTAGAGAGAGCAACTGAATTCAACATCTAAGAGAAAAGCAAAATATGGCTTCAGCTGCATCATGAAGACTGAATTCATTACCCTAACCATGAATGCCCTGGGAGAAAGTTACACACTGACTTGTTAAAGTGGAGAATGCTGTAAAATTTTCTTCCATGTACATTTTTCTAAATTGTAACAACAGCTCAAAGATTTATCAGAATAATAGTAACCAATGATCCACTTAATTCGCAAGGGAAAAACTTGCAGTTGCCGGAGCAAGGCCATTCTAGATTAGACTTTCAGTCCATTCAATGTAGACCTGTTGCCAAAGGCCCCTGGGAAATCCCCTAAGAACATATTTTGTTTTATTTTTTTTCCATGATATCACCCTTTATCTCAGCTATTTTTTTTACAAATATATTTCTATTGATTCAGAGAGGAAGGGATTTGGAGAGAGAGATTTAAACATCAATGATGAGAGAGAATCATTGATAGGCTGCCTCCTGCACAATCGAGCCCAAAACCTGGATCAGTGACCTCTGGGTTCATATGTCAACGCTCAAGGACTGAGCCATGCTGGCCGGTTATCTCAGCCAGTCTTAATAACTATTTGTGACCTTCTTATTTCTCCAAGATATTTTATAACAGTACTATTTCTTGAAATAATAAATTCCATATTGTACATTACCCTTTATGTATGGAAGTCATTCTCTTAACTTTCTCAATATATCTCCAGCCCTAGTTGGTTTGACTCAGTAAATAGAGTGTTGGCCTGTGGACTGAAGGGTCTCAGGTTTGATTCCAGTCAAGGGCACATGTCCAGATTGTGGGCTCAATCCCCAGTAGGGGGCAAGCAGGAGGCAGCTGATCAATGATTCTCTCTTATCATTGATGTTTCTATCTCTTTCTCCCTCTCCCTTCCTCTCTGAACTCAATAAAAATATATTTTAAAATATATATCTCCATCAGATTTCAACAAGTGCCTCCCTTTTCCTAGTTTTTAAGGGTGTGGGTGGCATTTAGTGTTTCTGATATATCCTTAGTCACACTGTTCACTAATGTAAGATTCAGTCAACCTCCCCCCGACCACCCAGGGACTCAGCTTTTAAAAAAAAATAATTCTTAAGGCTATATTCAACGACTATTTCTCCATATCTACTCCACCTCTTCTATCACTTTATTTCCTCTCATCAAAAGCTTCTAAATTAAAATGAGTTCATTTTCTTCATTTTCTGAGGCAAGTTATTGAACAATGGGTCTAAAAGAAATGCAATGGGCTCTGCTGAACCCTTCTGGTTCTTTTCCTGTTTGGTATTTTATAGACACTTTCTGCACTTGAAGAGAGAATCAAAGTTGTGTTCCCCTAGCCTAGATTCCTTCCCAGTGAGAAATATGATGTAATGGGAAACAGAAGCAGCCTTAATAAAAAAAAACCTCAGTGACGCTTACCCATCTTTTTTGAAGGATTCTATGTGCCAGGAACTTAGCACACAGATGAATGAGAGCTTTATATTCATCATCTACTTAATTCTCACAACAATCTTATGGGGTATTTATAAGAGTGGATGACATTTATTGAGCCATTTATATGTGGCAGGTATTCTTTTGGGAGTTTTACATACACTATTTAATTTAATCACTAAAACAAATACTGTGAACTAGACATTCCCATTAGCCCCATCTTCAAGCTGAGGACACTGAGTGTAGAGTAAGGTCACACAGTTAATAATGGAGGAACCAAGATTTTAACTTGAGCCCAAGTTCCCTCAGCTGCATCTCTTACCCAGTTTCTGTCACTTCCCATGCCAAATAGGTTAAAACAGTGAGAATTAATCCACTGTGTCATAGCAACAGCTCATTGCTCCTCCAAATTAGTAAAAATTAGAACTGACAGGACAATATAATTTTAGAAATGGAAGGGACTTTCAATATCATATGATCCAACTTCATTTTATAGATTAGAAAACTGAAGATTAATAAAGTTACAAGATTTACCCAAGGTCACAAAGCTTATTAGGGATGGAGCTGGACCTAGAATTTAGGATTCCTAACCTCCAGGGAAATGTTCTTATCACTCTTTCCTTAGCCCTTCATCATGGAAAGGTCACAAATATCAATATAGATAAAGCTAGCATAAATTCATTTTAATTGATTTTATTTTTTTAAAATATATTTGTACTGATTTCAGAGAAGAAGGAAGAGGAAGAAATAGAAACATCAATGATGAGAGTCAATGATTGGCTACCTCTTGCACTCCCCCCCGCCCCCATTGGGGATCAATCCCACAACCTGGGCATGTGCCCTGACTGGGAATCTCACTGTGATCTCTTGGTACATAGGTTTATGCTCTGCCAGGAGATTTTAATTCACTTTAGATATGCCAACGTGGACATACAAGGTTGGAAGAAAAAAATTGGGGAAAATGGATAATAATTTATTAGAAAACAGACACTTAAGTGTATAAAACTGACTTCAAATGGCATGGATGCACTACATATACACTACCATTTTGCCTGACACTGTATTTTGAAATCTGTTTTTTGAATTGAATCATTAAACGCTTTACTAAAATCTTTATCCCTAAAGAGTATCCTATTAATAGGCCCAGTACCTTTGCATAACTCTCTCATGATGAATTATATTCCTGCAGCTCAATGTTGATGGTATAATTTCCATTTTTATCTTCAAAACAAATGTAGTGCTGTCATTCTCCCAGGTTCTTCTGGCTCTTCTCCAAGAATTACTGAACTGTGACACCAGCAGAATCTGAATAGATCCCAATACAGTAGAAAGAGAAAAATGATATTCTAGGCTCCTATAAATCGCCTCTCCTCCAGTCCTTGAAAAATGAATAAAGATGAATAGTATTATGTATTTCCTCCAGACAACTTTTCAAAGCCAAAGAAATTTTGATTTATGATATTCTTAAGAACATCAATTTTCAGAGCTACCTATTCATTCACATTTATAACTTATTGAAATACACCGAGTTTTTTGTTCAGTTTTCTGTGTCTCTCTGCTGCCCTGTATAGTACTCCAGGACGGGTGTGTGAGCTGCACCCAAAGTGGTGCATGTGAGTGTGCATCTGCCAAGGGTAGTAAAGGTTAGTAATGTTTCCCAACGTGACTTCCTCAAAGCAGCACAGTAATCAGGTCCTTCCTCATTCAACAATAGGCTCAGAAAAACCTAGTAATTACAGACACTTAGCTTCTATTTTTTTTTTTTTGTGGAGATATGTGACAAAAATGAAGATCTTTATTTTTTTGGATATCTTCCCCCAGATATCCTGATATTTCTGAAGTAATACTTGTGAAGGGTTGTAAACCATACAAGGCCCTTTGCAGACTTCATAGATCCAGTTGCTACTATGGTTATTATGGTAGCTCAAAAATCACTTCGAAATGAGCATGCATGACATCACTTGAGTCATTGCTAAGCACGTGCACAGTCCTTCTCTTACACTTGGGAACAACTTTTGGGAAAATCTTAGTTTTGAGTCTTTCTCTTCAGCCATATCTCTTGCTGTCCAAACATTTTGCAACACATTATGAACACAGGTCCAGAAACTAATTTTTTATCTAGTGTCCTGCCTGGTGCCCAACATAGAATGGGGTTGATATATTTTATTAAGTGGAAATCAAAATTCTTGTGGAAAAAAGGGATGGGGGAGTCCCTTGAAATGTTTATGCTTGGGCAAGACTAAGAACGAAAGAAAACTCAATTTAATCACCTCTTCTATGAAAACGTATAAAAAAATCTCTTTTTTCTTTTTCTTTTTTTTCCCACAAAAGAGGTAGAATTGACCACTCCTTTCTGTGTGGCACCAATCTTCCCTCTAAACGCTTCTGATACAGGGGAAATAACATCATATCTCAATTCTTTGTTTACACTTGTCTCTCCCTATTGACAGATAAAAACTATGCTAGAGTAATGTCTATACAGTCCACACCCAGCACAGTATTTAGCACATAGTAGGCACTCAGTAATTTGTTGAATGAATAAATTTTCATAAGTTGGAGAAAAGGTAAGATAAAGAAAAAGAAGAAAGGATATATAGATGAATAATGAAGTAAAGAGAAAAGGTGATCAATAGAAACAAATGTGAATAAGAAACATGCATGTGAAGAGAAAAAAATGATGTCACTCAGCATTGCCTAACTTTGTGTCAAGTGGCTTCTGTGAACAGGATTTAGTGGATCAGGGTTAGTGATAAACAGACTGACCGAAAAGGTTAGGTTCCCCTGCACTTCTTTCTAGTGCTACACCTTTGCCTTAATCAGAATGGTCTGAAAAGTGACTGATGCACTCCAACCTGTCCCCCACTGGGCTAGGGAAAGAAAACATCCTAAAATGTTATTCATTCTCATAGTCAGTCCCTTATATAAAATCATTTGGTTTACAACTAGCGTGCCCCACCACACTTTCTTCCCTCTGAAGCTATAATGAAGAGAATAATCTTTGCAAGCATGGAAGTGACAACCTAGTGGGAGAAGCCAGCATTAATAAGATAATCACACAAAGTAAATCTGCAATGAAGACTAAGACATGGTTCTGGGAGAAGACAAAATAAGAATTGGAACCAGTCAGCAAAGCAAGGCTTCCACAGAGAAATGATGCTGGAGCTGAGATAGGAATTTAACCCCATGGTTTGGGGGGAGAAGAACATTCCAAGCAGGGAGTACCAAGGTCACTCTGTACAGACCCATGAAGGAAGTGAGCATGAAAGAACGTTAAATTGCCTTATGGACAAAATTTTAGGAAGGTCTTTCTCTTCCATTTGCAATATCAACTTCAACAAATTAGAAAGCAAATGTAGTCTCCCGCTACTTTGAGGGGATGCCTTGAAGAAGAATGAGCGAGGTGAGTGGATTATTCAATAGGCCTTTAGCAGAAGATGGTCAGCAATATTGTTCAGTGCTCGGTCTGGTGTTTCAGATGGCGACTTGGGGGACAACTCTGAGGTGTGACCTATACTGTCTTAAAAAACCCTGGGGAACTGGACCAGTCCATTCTCTGTGGGCTGGTCTGAGTGCCTTTCTTTTTTCCCTGGCTCATTTTCCATACTATTAATCAGTCTGTTTCTGGGAGCATTTCCTAATAAATTACCTTCACAGAAATCCCTGTGTTATAGTTTGCTTCTGAGAAACACAGAATGCTAACATTTTTCCCTTGGTCGTAAGAGTTTAAATATAAATTATATGACCAATTATTTCTTACAGAAAACAAGATATATTTTGACATATATACTTTAATAGAAAAATGTATACATGTATATATTTTTCTCTTTGGAATTTGCATACTGTAGCATAGTTTCAATTTCATTATCAGAAGACTGGAGAGCAGGGTAGAAATAATACAGTTTGTGTTTTCATGGAAAGGGCGCTCATGTGGTAAGCATTCTAATAATCAGCTTAGGGTCATGCTGAGTAAGTTACTCAGCTAGGTCTCAAAATATTTATTGATTTTCTCTAGAGATGGAGAACATCTATTGGCTATGTCTAGATATTTCTCTTGTCTTTGAAAATATTGCTACCTGGAAAGGCATACCTCAGAAGGAAGTTTGTGTATGCCCTACAAGCTCATTTTTCTTGTGTTTTGGCCTCTTAAGGAGGCCTGCTTTCCAGCCTTTAATGAGCAGTAGGTTCTATCCCTGTTGCTATAGAAAATCCATCACTTTTGCACACACACACACACCCACACACCATGAATTTCTGACTTTTACACTCAATATATTACCAACTGTATAGCTTCACAGCTTTAATATTCTCAGCAGAGCAGACATGAAAAGCTGGACCTATGTCCCTTAACCTCTTGTTTGTACAATCTGACTTAGGAGGGGCCTCTGAGTTCAAGACCCCAGAGTGGGAGAAGAGAGGGCCCTGAGACTGAAGAGTTGCATTCTCTTCCTGTGCTTGTAGGAGTACATCTCTCCGGGTGGGTGGTTTTCTTTTCTCAACACTTTTGGTATTTTACTCCTCTCTCTTCTGCCTTGAATAGTTTATGAGGAGCAGTCACATGTAATTCTTATCTTTGCTCCTCTATAGGCAAGGTGTTTTTTCCCCTCTGGTTTCTTTAGAGATTTTTCCTTTGTCTTTGATCTTCTGAAGGTTGAATATGATATGCCTAAGTGTAGGGTTTTTGTTTTGTTTTGGGTTTTTTGTACATTTATCTTGGTGATGTTCTCTGAGTTTCCTTGGTCTGTGGTTTGGCATCTGACTTTAATTTGGGGAAATTCTTAGCCATTATTGCTTCACATACGGCTTTTGTTCCTTTCTTGCTTATATCTTCTGGTATTCCAGTTGTACATATATTTATCCTATTGTAACTGCTCCATAATTCTTAAATATTCAGTTATGCTTTTTCATTCTTTTTTTTTTCCTTTTTGATTTTCAGTTTTGGACGTTTCTATTGTCATATCTTCAAGCTCAGAGAGTCTTCCCTCAACTGTGTCCAGTCTACTAATGAGCCCATTTTTCGTTTCTTTTACAGTGTTTTTTTAGCTTTAGCATTTCATTTTTTCTTAGAATTTTCATCGCTCTGCTTATATTATTCATTCATTCTTACATGTAGTCTACTTTTTCCAGTAGAGCCCTTAGCATATTAATCATAGGTGTCTTGTCTGATCATTCCAACATGTCTGCCATACCTGACTGGTTCTGATCCTTGTTCAGGTTTTCAAACTACATGTTTGATCTTTTAGTGTGCCTTGTAATTTTGTTGTTGTTGTGAAATCTCTACATGAGGTACTGGGTGAAAGGAACTCAGGTAAAGAGGCACCTAGTGGTGTGATGGGAAGGTACAGAGGGAGGGGCAGTGTTCTGTCCTATGAGTAGGTCTCAGCCTTTTGGTGCCTGTGCTCTGGACTGTACACTTCACCAGTGCTTCTCAGTTAGTTCTTTCTCCTCCCTTAAATGGCTAGAAGTGACAGGAGTTGGGTATTTCCGTTCCCCCAAGTAGGTTAGGCTCTGATAAAAAGCCAGCAGGTAAGGCTGGTAAAGTTTCTCCTGAGAGCAGACCTTGTAAAGAACAGAATACTTTGGAGGATTTTCAAAATGGTTTCTTTACCGCTCCTTCTGCTGGAAGCATGTGGCATTTTTTTCAATATTCACTGTGAGGACAAAAGTGTGGGGCCCTCTCGTGATCCAGTTCCGCTAGAATTTTTATCTCAGGCTTGTCCACACTAAGCCTCCAGCAGTTCATCGGTTACAGGTCAGGTTTTCCCACCCTGCTGCTGGTTTCCATGGTGGCTGCTGCTCATGGATTTCTGACCAGTAAGTTGTGAGTCTTTGTATCCATCTGCCTATCTCTCCAGTTTGGGGATCAGCCATTTGCTCTGTGATCTTACATCTCTGATGGATGTAAGAGGAGTTATTGATTTTACAGTTTGTTCAGCTTTGCATTTGTTGTCAGAATGGAGTGGCAACTTTTCAGCTCCTTACATGTTGGACTGGAAACCCCTAAAAAACTTTTTCAACACATAAAATCCCACAAGGGGTTCCACTGGCTCATTACTTAGTCACTACCTGGAACATCCCTTGTAAAACCTATCTCGATAGCATATTGCAGCCGGTCATTCTAAAATAAACTCATATTGAAAAAAAATATATTTTTTAGGTAGAAATTCTCATGACAATAAACCAGATTCTTTATATAGAGTTCAACTCTTTCCAACCTATATTTTCCTCTTTGGAAAGAGCATAATCATTTTTAAAATAAATAATTTAAAAATAAACTGAATATTTTATGCCTTTTCATTTTTATAAACCTGGAATAGTCAGATTTGTGTTTTTATTTTTTTAAATATATTTTTATTGATTTCAGAGAGGAAGGGAGAGGGTCCGATAGAAACATCAATGATGAGAGAGAATCCTTGATTGGCTGCCTCCTGTATGCCCCCTACTGGGGAGCAAGCCCTCAACCTGTTTCCTGTGCCCTTGACTGGAATCAAACCTGGGATCCTGCAGTCCAAAGGCTGTCACTCTATCCACTGAGCCAAACCGGCTAGGGCTGTGTCTTTTTATTACCTAACTAAAATAGATTTACATATTAACAGAATTATCCTAAAGAATCTGTCCAACTCAGTCCTACCCCCTAAAAAAATGTACTGTTCAAATTAATATGACCCACAGTATCTATGTGCATGGAGACAATTCACCTCACTTCTTACTGCCTCAGTCTACAATTTAAAGACAAAAGACTGCCTGCTATCCCCAAGGAATTCCTATTTCCCCAGAGTCAATTCATATTTTTCACAATAAAAATTCAAAAGCTTAAAAGTTAATTCTCCTTCCTAGCCAATTTCACTCCAAAATGTTAAATAAAAAATGATTAAAATTAAAATAAAATTCATATGAAGTTAAGCTTTAGCATTTACCTCATGCCATGCATAGGAATTCCATTTCTACTTGCAAAATAAAGTGGGAAATTGAAAGGCTTTTCCCACTAATCCAGGCTTTAAGTCCACTTTTACTAGCACTTTCTAACTAATTGAGGCAAGCATAGATTTTAAAGACAAATCAATAAAGACCTGACCTAATATATCACCGTAAAGTGCATTAGGTAGTTGTCACAGCAGCAGATGTTTGGTCTATTTAATCCTGAGTCTGGCTCAGCAGTGGTAATGCTATCATTAATCCTCTGAGAACACACCCCTCAGATGATAATTAGAAAGAAACTTTTTTTAAAGTAACCATAATTACAGTGACACTCTCAATAGCTCTAATTATGGAAATGAGTTTCACATTAAATTCACCTGCCTGGTAACATACAGTAAAAGTCTATTTCAGCTGAACTATGTTGTTTGTTAAAGCATCAGAGCCTGAGCTTCAGGTATTCACTTGTGAAAAATAGAACCATCATCTCTAGAGTTTAGTCTCAGATTAAAAGCTGCTATTAATTTGTCTAGCGTTAGTGTTTCTTGGCATGAAAAACACATCCTTAGGCAAAAAGCTAGAAGAATCCAAATAACATTCTAGTTCAGGTTTATTTTCTATTTTTATGCCCAGTGTTTTATTCTATCCATACTCTGTAAGACACTGAGCAAGGAAGGCAGCTTTCTGATTGTTCTTATGCTACAAAAAAACAAAAAAAAAGAAAAAACAAATTCATGTGTTTGATGTTGATTGCTGATAGTCCTACTCATTTTTAATCCTGACAAGTGTTGTTTGTATTCCTCAAGATTCTCATCAAGATCCCAGAAGGAAAATATGTATACATACATACACACAAACACACACACAAACACAGAGGCACATATGCATGCACACACACACACAATGGCTATGATAACCTAATTCTCATTATACTACTATAGATATATTTCTATTCTATATGGAAAGAACTTGGAGTCACATAATTTGTTTTTCAGGGACCCTAGGCATACCATAGTAATATATTAATCTTCTGATATTCAATAAATGGTAGACACTGAAAAACCAAAAAGCAATCTATTGTTTACAAGGAAATATAAAAAGAAAGAACTATGTGGTTCTTGCCTCCTCATTTTTCATCCTTTTCCTTAGTTTGGCTCACTCAGAATTATTCATCAAATACTCAGTGAGACGGGATTCTAAGTTTGCCCTTCTAGTATCCACAAAGCAAACCACAAAAATTAACCTTGCAAACTACTGCAAAGATCTTCCCTCCCCTTGCTCTCATCCTTGTTTCTCTGAAGTTTGGAAAGGACTCTGTAAGGTAAAAGGAGAAAGAGGACAGAGTGATTTATTTTCCCTGAAAAATCCAGCTAAAAATGGCAAATGAGGACACAATTCTGCTACAAGTCATTGTTATGAAGGTGACTTCATTTTGATGGAAGTTGCAAATAGAATATATTAACTGTTTTGAATTTTAAGACAACTCTTTCTCTCATCAACTGTAGTCCCAGTGGTAGAGTTGAATGGCAGGAGATATCAGTAGTTTCAGTCCTCATTAAATTTTTGGCAACAAGCCATTGAACTAAATTCAATAAGCTGAAACCTTGGAATTTACATTAGTTCTTTAAACAAAGGCTTCTTCCCTGGACAATGAAGTTTTGAGTACAATTTGCTCTCCTAACTATAGAAGGTTCACACAAAGTTCACAGGGAAAAAATTAATTGTTCTTTTCTCTCCTTTTCCACACCCAAATATTAAACATTTCCATAGACTTCAAATGCTATTGTCTTTCATTGGATGAAATTTAATTCATCTAAAATTTCCAGAATAGGTGCATAATAGATCATATTAGGAGTCAATGTTAATAATAAAAACAATAAAGCCATCAATTGCTCATGGATCTCTGCCCTCTAGTAGTTAGTAATTTTAGTCATGCCAATTTAAGAGAGTTCCCTCCATTGAGTCTTTGATGGGACTTAAAGAGTAATCTAGGGTGGGGAGGTGGAGGTGGGCTAGAAGAGGTCAATGGGGGGATGGGGGACAAGTGTAATACTGTCAACAATAAAGATATAAAAAAAAGAGTCATCTAGTTAATCTGATTCCATACCTAGGGTCTGTTCTCTAGGACACAGAAAGAGTACTGTAGTTAGTATTTCTCACAGAGAAGTCTATTTGTGGCTTTTTCAGATATTAACATTATCAAGGTCACTAATAATTTATTTCAAGGACCAAAGAAAGAAAATGGTAAACAGATGGAGGAGATCAGTTGTGGGAAAAACAACTCAAAATTGGAAAACAATCAGCACTACTAGACTTTACTACTATAAAGTCTAGTTCATAAAAACAAATGTATGGGTGACTGTGGTACTTTAAGAATAGATGTAATTTACAGAAATTCTCACCATGACAACAGTATTGACTTTTCACGTATCTTTTGAGCGAGTAAAATGTGATCTTTCCCCACCCACTCACTCCCTCCTTTATGAAAAACATACATAGAGCACAGTCTACACTATTGGGATGATATTACTGTCTTCTGGCCTTTACTGTCTCAGTATTATTTCATTATAGTGAGGCAAAAACTATACTAGACTTTAAGTGAGAAAAAATGGGGGTTCTAGTCCCCATTCAACAATTTATCACCCTCAAGACCTTCAAAAAGCATCAAAATGTTCTGAGCCCAAGATTTCTTTTTTAGAAAAATGTCCTGAGCAGATTATTTGAGATAATAAATGTGAAGACACTTTACAAAACTATCTATCTCTTTATAAAAGTAGGAATGATCATGGTTGAATTACCATTTATAAACAGGTCAGGTCTTTAATAGATTGCCCAAGGAAGTCATTTTGACTGCTTTTTAATTTCAATTAGAAAAACAATTATGTATATAAGGACACAATGTCTTAGAATTTTGTGACTTTTTGTACAACATATAAATGCGTTTATTAATAATTGTAGTTACCTCCCCCCTCCTTCATTTCCGGTATATATATATATATGTGTGTGTGTTATACCTATATTGCCCAAAAGCAGTCATTTTGACTGCTTGGGGAAATTTTAGACTCTTATTATTGAATTGAGTAAATTTCTTATATGACCAGTTCGGCTCTAAATTGAAATAACAGTTTTCATTTTTTTTTCGATTACCGTCACATGATAACATACAAGTACATGATAAATTGTCGATACTTGATAAGTTGCAGTTGCTCAATAAGCTAAACTAGTACTTGTTTTTCGAATCTTTATGCAGTGATACTTGTTCTAATAAGTTGTTTATTTTATTTCTTTTGCACCCTAAATTCATGAAAGAAATGTCGAATAGAAGTGAGTTATTGGAAAAGCTAAGGAACATAAGTGAAGAGTGCTTGGATATTATTCTTTCACAATGCAGTCATTTTGACTGCTTTTGGGCAATATAGGTATATACTAAGTTTCAGTCTTTCTAGTGTTAAGAACAAAAATGGAACTAGATCTCTCCTAGAACCTGTCATACATTTAATGGACAGTAATTGAGAATGTACTAAGTAACTAAAAAGCTCTTTTGATTCGTAGGCAGTCAAGCTGGAAGACCTAAGACATCATCCGATTCAATCCAATCATATAATAGATTGGAAGACTGAGCTCAGAGCTGACTTGCCCAAGTAACTCATGAAAGTAACCACCTAAAAGTCATCTTAGTTAGTGCAAAAATAAAACCAGACCACACTTCCTAAACAGAGCCCAGTGCAATCATCCCTGTACCACCCAGTGTTATCATTCCTATGCCACCCAGAGCCCACCGGTTTCATTCAGGGCAAATATACTGCAAGTTTACCATATATGTTTGTGATAAAAAGGGTAAGTCTTCATGAGCAGCTGATTTAATGTACAAATATTTTGACAAAGCAGCTCTTTCTTTAACAGGCTGTCCTGAGGATTTGACATTCATTGGAAGAGGCATGATAAAGCATAGTTAGCAAACAGTGAGTGGTCTGACTATTCACTAGACTTCTAAAGAAGCAACATTGGGATTGCCAAGAGAATTCGTGAAAAATGGGACTTAGATCCTTCACCCTCAAACTCTGACCAGGAAGCTGCATTCAAGAGATGATACTTGGCATAAAAGTATGAGAGAGATACAGGAATGGAGTATGAGCTCCCTTGTCTATCAAGTATTGAAGCACAATTTATCTTCCTCAAATCAACCCTCAAAACAATCTAAATGGATGTCTTCCTGGCCATCCCTAAAAATGTATTCTAAGGGAGGTCATAAGAGGCAGGCCGCTGGGAAGCCACATGGTCTCAGATTCAATGAGTTATTTCTAGGAGAGTTACAAGGACAAAAATGCTGAGAAGCAGGTGCAGGAGGAGGGCACAGCAGAACAGCAGGAGTTGGGAACAAGCAGTCAGATGCCAGGTTGGAAGTTCTATGTGCTTCTCTTCTCACACTCCCCTAAGGTCTTCACATGTATATCAGCAGCTCGCCTCTCCCCCGACCCTCAGCAGCCTGGTTAAAGCCAGGGGCAGCAGGGAGACTGGTACGTATGTTCTGCTATTAATATCTAATTAATTGACACAAAACTGCTCAGGGAGCATACCTTCCAGATGCAGAGAAGACAGCACAATTGTGACAGCAAAGTGTGGTCCCTGACCCTGGCCTTATCAGTCCAGAGAATCTCCTGGGGTGTCCCAAAAAATATTTTTGAAAGGATCCCAGAGCTTTATGGGTTGTTGAGGCTGTATAATTTGCAGATGCAAATACTTTCAGATTCTCTCTTAGAATTAGAGCCCATTCTTGAAAACTGCAAAAAAGGAAACCATTGTTGGCAATAAAAAAGGAGCACCGGGCACCATGTATTATGTTTCCTTATTCATCTTTTTACCCCACGGCAGAATTTAACCCTAAAAATGGCCTGGTATTTTTGGTGTTGCCTAATCCAACTCTCTTGATATTCCAGCTTAGAGTGGTAGAAGGAAACAGAGTTGAGAGATGCAAATGGAAGGCAAATAAATAAACTCTGATTTGAAATGGATTTATCTGCTTGGTTGGATTTTTGAGTTTTTCTTTAGAAGCATTTTCAGTAAATTATTGCATTCTGCAGGACAGAAAGTAGCAGATTGCTCAGGGGTGTTGCGGGAGGCTGGTGAAGGAAGTGCCTTTGAAGGGAGTGAGAATGACTCAGTCCACCCACATGTCTCTGATGTTCTGGAAATAGTATCTTCTGAAACCAAGGGTCAGGGACTCTTGCTGGGGAAAAAACAAACCCTCAGCCTTTTTAAAGTTGCCCAATTTCCTTGGATTTTCACATTTCCAGATTATACTTTAGCGACTTGAAGCTCTCTGGCCCCTGCTTCTGTTTAGTTCTTGCATGACTTCTATTGAGACTCATCCTCATTTTAATTAATTATACCAGTTACATTTTAGAAGCAATGGACTGGCCAAGCAGCCACTGCTGCACTGGCTGGATACTTAGAATTTGCATTAAACTTCCTCGGCTGCTACTCTAAAAGGAAATACTCATCTTCTTTCCTAAAAACCTGGGGCCTTTCCTGTTGCATCCCTTATCACTCAGACAGGAACACCTCCTTGAGGCCTGCCTTTTCCTTTACAGAGGATGGGGAGGTTATTTAATTCAATAAATATTTATTGCATAACTACAACGGGCCCACAGAACAGTGGAGGATAAGCATTTGTGAAATATACTGCTTCCCTCAGAAGTTGTCATTGTAGATGAGGGGAGGACCCAACAAGAGTTCCATGTGAAGAGTTTGACAAGCTCAGGCAGTGAATGAGGAGAGGCCAGTTACTGATGCCACTGATCCAGGCATGATGGATGGACACAAGATACTAAACTCCATTCTGACCTGGAACACATTTTAAAATAAACTTTCCTAAGGTCATTATTTTCACCTGGCATTTATGGTTAACTGAAAAATTCCTGAGGGAAGAAGATTGAGGAAAATTATATTTTTATCTAAACAAAATAGATGTTTTTATATCATATAAATACTGAAAACATTTTTGATGACTTATTTAGAAAGGAGAATAAAGAGCAAGCAGCTGCTGTTTAAATTAACCTGAAGAAATCAAGCTACAGCCTTTTAAGAGTTCTTTCTGAAATGAGTGATGTTTTTCTTTCATCTCTTTCATAGCTATTTTGAGTAAACAAGAGTCACCATTAATTTCAAAGAATATATCATTCTCATCAAAATATGAAAGGATGTGAAAGACTTAGCCAAATGTAAGCCATTGGGGATTTTGTCATTCTAATAAGTCCAATTGTTTCTTAAGGACTTCCACAGAAAACACATATTTTGAAAATGTTACTAACATAAAATTTAATATGTTGGTATTCATGGTCGACATTTTTTATCTTTCAAAATTCAGGACCTATAAATAGACTTCAAAGCATCATTTAATTTAGAGCTTTTTGACCCTGGAAGAACAGATGAGTCACCTGGGAAGTTTCAAAGACTATGCTCAGTCTCCGCTCTGATCAATTAGTATATATTTAAAGCTCCTCAAGTGATCCTAGTGTGCAACCAGGGCGGAAGTACACTCATTTCTTTCTTATTCTTTGATTTTTTATTTATTTCTATGGCTTTGTGTTTTTCTGATACTTTTCTAAAGCTTTGCTGTTTGACCCCTCCCTTCACACACTCATCACTTTCTAGATAATTCAATATTGTATTCTATCCTCTGATTGTCTGGTTGACCCTCTTTTCAGCTTCATGTTGTAGCCCTTTATCTTGGATCATTTTTTCTTCATTTCAAAACATTCTCTCTCTGAATTACCCATACCACAGCATTTATGTTGACTCACAAATTATTCCCACCCACATATTGCTGCAGAACTCACAACAAAAGATAAGTGACAATTTCTAGAGTAACTGATTCTACAAACTCCTACATGATATTGATGGTGTGGTTGTCTTACTAAATAGACTACTGATAAAACAGTAGTTGACTTATTAAAGGGAATTTCAGTTTCATATATGTTTGGTACATTGATTTGAATTATAAACTCTGATCCTAGCCTGGACCTGATGTAGCAAATGCTGCTAAATTTTAGACAAATAAAAAAATTGATAAAACAGAAAAGCTTTTTCTGACAGCACCCAGTTCTCCTACTAATCTTGTGGTTCATAATTCTCACAGTTGGGATACAAATTATTTACTTGAATTGAATTTATATTTTCCTAAGCCTATAGGAAACAATGAAATCCATTGACACTTGTCAAATGCAGGTAGTGGTTTGGGGTTTGTCACTGTAGCTGGGATTGTCACCATAGTTCAGTGATGAGCAGATCTTATAAAAGTAAGACACTCCAACTTCATGAGTATTGTCCTAGGACAGATGAAATAATGGCCATGTCAAAAGTGCATGAATTTTCGTTTGTTTTTAGACCCCCTTATGGAAAAGGAATTGTTTCAATACAATATATGCTTAAAATGACATTAGGGAGAAGTTTAAACCAAAACTATGTGAACAAGTGAATGACTAGCATGCAGGCAAACCTTACTGGTAACCTTTCTGAAGACATGGAGTTTAGGTACAGCTATTCATCTACATGCAAGCTGTCTAACAAGTGTCTAGAACAACAAATATTGGAGTTCAGAAGAGCATCTAAAATTCAGAGCACCTGAATTTTTTAAATGTTTATCATTTTATTACTAGAGGCCTGGTTTCCCTAAAATTTGTGCACTCGGGGGGGGGGGGGGTCCCTCAGCCCGGCCTGCACCCATTTGCAGTCCAGGACCCCTTGGGGGATGTCCACCTGTCGACTTAGGCCCACTCCCCGGGGAATCAGGCCTAAGCTTGCAGTCAGACATCCTTCTGGCAGCCAGGGAGCCCTCAGGAGATGTCCAACTAAAGGCTTAGGCCCCCAAGGGAGCTGTGATGAGGAAGCTGGGGTGACAGAGGAGCCACGCTGCCCCACTCAGCCACCCTGGGTCAGGTCGCACACGGGACGCCCGCTGCCCCGGGTCGCAGAGAGCAGGCCCAGATGGCGGCGGGGCAGGCGGGATGGGGCTGACCTGCCCTGCCTGCAGTATGCAAATTAGCCGCCATCTTTGTTGGCGGTTAATTTGTATATCACACTGATTAGCCAATGGGAGGCATAGCAAAGGTACGGTCAATTACCAAGTTGTCTATTATTAGATAGGATGTGAAATTCATACATCAACAACAGTATACAGAGTATCCTAATAAACTGCCTGCTTCAACAGGCAGCTGTATTTTTAAAAATAAAATAAAATCAGTACATGACTGCTACAATCATATGTGAACCTCATTTTCCTCCTGCACCAGAAAATAGCAAGAACAACTCTTGTCTGTAGATGTTTACATTTTTCAACCTTAAACTCTTGCCCTGTGTTGTGCACCATTCAAGCCAACTTTTTACTTATTTTAGCCTTAAGGCCGCCTGGTGGGTTGTCAGATGGTATTAGCTTACCCATGTGACATTAAAAAAAGAAAACAATTTAAGATTCAGATTGAATGACTTGACCAAAGTCACGCATAGTCAGTTAGTGCCTGAGCCAGGCATCTTTGATGTAGTCTTTCAAACCTGCCTCAATGCTTTAAATTCACTAGGCACCATGTGAATATTAGTCAATAATAATTATATTATCCTTCTAGAATGACATTTTTACATTGTTCTTATTCAAACAATTCCTTGATTCAGCATTTCCTTAATAGAGCTGTGGGTGAATTTAACATACACAGCTATTTAAAAGCCAATTAGTTGCAAGTAGGAAGAAATCTTCCTTGACAATGTCAGTGGAGTCAGTCTTTTAGAATTTGGTTCAAAAAATGTCAGTGTCACTATTAATCTAGGTGATCATCCGGAACCTCAAGGCTCTAGGACTCCCTTTCCAAGATCCAAAAATGCCCAAATGAGCTCAGAGGCCCAGAAAGAAGCTGCTGAGACAAGGTAACAGTTCTCCTTCCACAGGAGGTCTTAGTCCTAGCTTTCCAGTGCCTCCTTAAAAGGGAATGCCTGTTGTTCTCAAGGTCCACACTATCCCTCATGGCCACCTGACCAATAAGTAGAGCCAGATCTCATCATGTTGTGATGGGAGAAGTATAAAGCATGATCCGGGGGGAAATGACTTATACTCCAAAGAAATTGCAAGGTGATGCCAATTTATACTGGCAGGAATCTGAGGAATATACATATGAATGGACTCTAAGAGTGTTAAGCTAAGGTGGAGGGAATTTGACATTGTATCAGGTTGAATTTACTACTAGGAGTGCATTGGCAGAGATCCTGGATTTCATGTGTTAGTTCTAACAGCTGGAAGTGCCATAGCAATTTGCTTTGTGTGCTTGAGAAGTCAGGACTTCTTTAGTATAATGTAAAGGAAGAAAACCAAATGTTAAGAATATGGGAATGTTGCAGTAAATTTATCTTGTGAGACTTCAACACCTCCCAAAACCACTATGTCTCCCTTCATTAAGACATTGAAAAATACATTATTGACGGGAGTGCCGGTATCTTTGAAAATCTCGGTGGGACTAGTCTGTGTAGGCCAAGATGAAGGTGGAATATGCCACTCTTGAAATATGCTCCCAGATTTTAAATGAGGTCCTGGCCAAGTGACTGTGGTTAACCACCAGAAGGGATGTAGGCATAATTTCCATAATGGGCAGGAGAAAACAGACATTGTGTTTGAATATAACAGAACATCTGTATAACAGAACATCTCAATCCCGGAAACCAGACTTAAAAGTTCACAATGGAGAGTCAAAACCCCTCATCGAGTTTCCACAGTAAAGCTAGTTCATGAACTTCTAGCTTCTTAACTGAGGAAAATGCTGGGCCCCATTGAGAAAAGACCATCTTACATTGCACAAATATGTACTGAACATCTTTCTCCAAGACTCTCCCTAAGTAATTACTTTTTCTAAAGTGACCGCATACTAAAGAAAGGGAAATGCATTTTAGGGGTTTCTAGACATAAGTGCTAAATTAACACTGTTTCCTATTTCAAAATACCACAGTGGTCCACTAGTCGAAGTGGGAACAAGCAGTGGTCAGTGATACCTGGAGTTTTGCCTCAAGTTTTTCTTTTTTTCTTTTTTTCTTGCTTAAAGTATTACAAAGGGTATTACATATGTGTCCTTTTTTTTTTTTTTAAGTTTTTCTTGCATTGGGCCCAATGGGTCCATGAATGACCTTGTGGTGGCATCCTCAGTTCCTGAAAATGTAATTGAAATTGACTTGCCTAGATATTGGCAGAATCCTGACATTGGCTCCCAGCATCCACACACCTATGGACAGAAAGAAAGTGAATAAAAGTTGGAATGGATCTTATTCAAGAAAATGTTGCTATCACAAAAATATCAACAGTTTACAAATAACACATTCTATAGCATTCCTTAAGTCAATTATGCTTCAAAATATGAAACCTAGAAGTTACTTCTTAACACTAGAGCCAGTGAAATAGATGTTCTCACTCCAGTACACTGAAAAACCTACCAACATTTGATCACTATATTGTCAATGACAGCTTCAGTATGAACTCTTCTATTCATCTTTCTTTTTTTTTTTATTGCTTAAAGTATTACAAAGGGTATTACATATGTATCCATTTTATCCCCCCGCCCTAGACAGTCCCCTAGCCTCCCCTATCACCCAGTGTCTTATGTCCATTGGTTATGCTTATATGCATGCATACAAGTCCTTTAGTTGATCTCTTACCCCCCTACCTCCTGCCCCCCAACCCTCCCCGGCCTTCCCGCTGCAGTTTGACAATCTGTTTGAGGCAGCTCTGCCTCTGTATCTATTATTGTTCAAAAGTTTATAATGGTCTCTATTGTCCATGAATGAGTGAGATCATGTGGTATTTTTCCTTTATTGACTGGCTTATTTCACTTAGCATAATGCTCTCCAGTTCCATCCATGACGTTGCAAATGGTAAGAGTTCCTTCCTTCTTACAGCAGCATAGTATTCCATCGTGTAGATGTACCACAGTTTTCTAATCCATTCATCTACTGATGGGCACTTAGGCTGTTTCCAGATCTTAGCTATGGTGAATTGTGCTGCTATGAACATAGGGGTGGATATATCCTTTCTGATTGGTGTTTCTGGTTTCTTGGGATATATTCCTAGAAGTGGGATCACAGGGTCAAATGGGAGTTCCATTTTCAGTTTTTTAAGGAAACTCCATACTGTCTTCCATAGTGGCTGCACCAGTCTGCATTCCCACCAGCAGTGCACAAGTGTTCCTTTTTCTCCACATCCTCTCCAGCACTTGTCGTTTGTTGATTTGTTGATGATAGCCAGTCTGACAGGTGTGAGATGGTACCTCATTGCTGTTTTGATTTGCATCTCTCGGATGATTAGTGACTTTGAGCATGTTTTCATATGTCTCTTGGCTTTCTGAATGTCCTCTTTTGAAAGGTGTCTATTTAGGTCCTTTGCCCATTTTTTGATTGGATTGTTTATCTTCCTTTTGTTAAGTTGTATGAGTTCCCTATAAATTTTGGAGATTAGGCCCTTATCAGATATGTCATTGGCAAATATGTTTTCCCACACAGTGGGTTTTCTCGTTGTTTTGTTGATGGTTTCTTTTGCTGTGCAGAAGCTTTTTATTTTGATGTAGTCCCATTTGTTCATTTTTTCTTTAGTTTCAAGTGCCCTAGGAGCTGTATCAGTGAAGAAATTGCTTCGGCATATGTCTGAGATTTTTCTTGCCTTTGGATTCTTCTAGAATTTTTATGGTTTCCTGTCGTACATTTAAGTCCTTTATCCATTTTGAGTTTATTTTTGTGTATGGTGTAAGTTGGTGGTCTAGTTTCATTTTCTTGCATATATCTGTCCAATTTTCCCAACACCATTTATTGAAGAGACTATCTTGGCTCCATTGTATGTTCTTGCCTCCTTTGTCAAATATTAATTGAGCATATTGGTTCGGGCCGATTTCTGGGCTCTCTATTCTATTCCATTGATCTATATGCCTATTCTTGTGCCAGTACCAGGCAGTTTTGAGAACAGTGGCTTTGTAATACAGCTTGATATCTGGTATTGAGATCCCACCTACTTTGTTCTTTTTCAGGATTGCTGCAGCTATTCGGGGTCTTTTTTTATTCCAGATGAATTTTTGGAAAGTTCGTTCTAGATCTCTGAAGTATGCTGTTGGTACTTTAATGGGAAGTGCGTTGAATTTATAGATTGCTTTGGGTAGTATGGACATTTTAATGATGTTGATTCTACCAATCCATGAACACGGTATGTTCTTCCATCTGTTTATGTCTTCCTCTATGTCTTTTTTCAACGTCCTGTAGTTTTCTGAGTAGAGGTCTTTTACCTCTTTAGTTAAGTTTATTCCTAGGTAGCTTAGTTTTTTCGGTGCAATGGTAAACGGGATTGTTTTTATAATCTCTCTTTCTGAAAGTTCACTATTGGTGTATAGAAATGCCTCAGATTTCTTGGGGTTAATTTTGTATCCTGCTACATTGCCAAATTCATGTATTAAGTCTAGTAGCTTTTTGATGGAATCTCTAGGGTTTTGTATGTATAATATCATGTCGTCTGCAAATAAGGACAGTTTTACTTCCTCTTTTCCAATTTGGATGCCTTTTATTTCTTCTTCTTGCCGAATTGCAATGGCTAACACTTCCAGTACTATGTTGAACAGGAGTGGTGAGAGGGGGCATCCCTGTCTTGTTCCTGTTCTTAGGGGAAATGGTGATAGTTTTTGTCCGTTGAGTATGATGTTGGCTGTGGGCCTGTCATATATGGCTTTTATTATGTTGAGGTATGATCCTTCTACTCCCACCTTGCTGAGAGTTTTTATCAAAAATGGGTGTTGAATTTTGTCAAATGCTTTTTCTGCATCAATTGATATGACCATGTGGTTTTTTTCTTTCAATTTGTTTATGTGATGTATCACGTTTATTGATTTGCGGATATTGTACCATCCTTGCATCCCTGGGATAAATCCTACTTGGTCATGGTGTATGATCTTTCTGATGTACTGCTGGATCCGATTTGATAAGATTTTGTTGAGGATTTTGGCATCTATGTTCATGAGGGATATTGGCCTGTAATTCTCTTTCATTGTGTTGTCTTTACCTGGTTTTGGTATTAGGGTGATGCTGGCTTCATAGAATGAGCTTGGAAGTGTTCCTTCCTCTTGAATTTTTTGTAGTAGTCTGAGGAGGATAGGTTTTAGTTCTTCCTTGAATGTTTGGTAAAACTCCCCTGTGAAGCCGTCTGGTCCTGGGCTTTTGTTTGATGGAAGCTTTTTGATGACTGCTTCAATTTCTTCCATAGTTATTGGCCTGTTGAGATTTTTAGATTCTTCCTGATTGAGTTTTGGAATGTTGTATTTTTCTAGGAATTTGTCCATTTCCTCCAGGTTGTCTAGTTTGTTGGAGTAAAGCTGTCCATAGTATTTTTTAACAATCATTTGTATTTCTGTGGGGTCTGTTGTTATTTCACCTCTATCGTTTCTGATTTTATTTATTTGGGTCCTCTCTCTCTGCTTCTTGGTGAGTCTGGCTAGAGGTTTATCAATCTTGTTTATCCTTTCAAAGAACCAGCTCTTGGTTTCATTGATTTTCTGTATTGTTTTTTTGGTCTCTATGTCATTTATTTCTGCTCTAATCTTTATTATCTCCTTCCTTCTGCTCACTCTGGGGTTTTCTTGTTGCTCTCTTTCTAATTCTTTGAGTTGTAGAGTTAGATGATTTACTACCATTTTTTCTTGTTTTTTGAGATAGGCCTGTAGAGCTATAAACTTCCCTCTCAGGACTGCTTTCAATGTGTCCCATAGGTTTTGGATTGTTGTGTTTTCATTGTCATTAGTTTCCAGGATGTTTTTAATTTCTTCTTTGATCTCATTGGTAACCCAATCAATATTTAATAGCATGCTATTCAGCTTCCAGGTGTTTGAGTATTTTGGGTTGTTTTTATTGTAGTTTATTTCTAATATTATGCCATCGTGGTCTGCGAAGACGCTTTTTATGATTTCAATCTTCTTGAATTTGGGGATACTTTGCTTGTGACCCAATATGTGGTCTATTTTTGAATATGTCCCATGAGCACCTGAGAAGAACGTATATTCTCTGGCTTTGGGGTGAAGT